>NW_026898060.1:0-43614 GCF_033153095.1 Gastrolobium bilobum | reverse complement strand
CTTGCCGACTCTGATTGATTAATTCTGGAAGTGTACGGTTTGCAGAAGTCAGGATGAGCTTACGGATCTCTGGATGTAGTCCGCTTTCAAATTTCTCAATCTGCCATTCCTCGTCATAGATGTTCCGATCAAAGTTGGCATATTCCATCAGCTGCCCAAATGTAGTAATGTATTCATTGACAGTCATGTTGTCCTGCCTTAGTGATAGCAGCTCAGTGTGCTTCATTCTTCTCATAGCCTTCGGAAAATACTTGTCTAGGAAGACTCGTCTGAACACGGCCCAAGTCAGATCAACATTTTGAGCTCGCAGCAGAGCCCTCGCACCGGTCCACCAAGTCAAAGCTTCTCTCATCAGCTGGTATAAGGCGTAGTCGGTCTTCTGTTCCTCCGGACATCCCATTCGCTCGAATATGTGCTCGATCATCTGCAGCCATCTTGCTGCAGCCTCAGGGTCATCTCCACCTTCGAATGTAGGTGGTTGGAAGTTGCGGAAGTCTTTCAACCTCCGTCGGGAAATTTCCTCAGCATTGTCGGGCATTTGGGGTTGGTTCGGGTTCTGTTGCCGATATTCTCGCCATTCTTGGCTCATGTTCTGGACAAACGTGGCCAACCCCCAAACCGTAGTAATGAGTTCATCAGGTGCATTGCTTGTTCTTCCCTGAGTGGAACCGCGGGTACCTGCCATGTTTCTGCACTCACAATATCATGACATGAGCTGATCAGACTCACCGCAAGATATAAATGACAGCAATTCCAAGTAGGTACTCGTGTTCTAATCAGATAAGTTGGCAATACATCTGTTCCTATTGCTATATAAACTTAACTTTTTAGTACATCTATTGCAACTAACAGGGATAGTTCGATACTTATCAGTCACATATCTTAAACAAATAACATGATGCAGCCAGCAGACAGTTTAACAGTTATATTCAAGCAGCAACAACACAGCAATCAGTAAATAATTCAACAGTCAATTTAGACAGTCATACTAAACATCAAAATGTTCAGTAGCGCAATTTTAACATATAGTAGTCGACAAATAATTCTCACAATCTAGTTGAAACAATACTATATCTCAAACAATTCAGCATGTAGTCATACAATAACCAATAAGCACTCAAACAGTCAATTGCACTTAATTGCAAACAACAGACAAGTCAGCAAACAAGTACAAACAGCAAAAATTCAACAGTCAAACAAACAAAAACCATGAATCAAAACTGCTCTGATACCAATTAGTGTAACACCCTCTCTTGTATGCATCCAAGAGAGTTGTTTTCTAAATCGTATTAGAGTGGGAGCGGTAAAGAACTCAATTTTTAAAAACTTAAGATGAAAGCTTATCCAATTTAAAAGTTTCAGGTTTAATTCTTCATTAAAAACCTTAGAGTGAAATTAAATTTCTTATGAAACAGTGGTAATTTCAAGAAAAAAACTGCTTGCTGAAATTTCTAAACTTTTCAGAAAACCTTGCTGTCTTATAAAATCTGTATAAAATCGAGTTCAACAGCTTAAAAAATATTTAATGCTACGGAGAAACTAGACATCCGGGGCTTCGCGTACATATAAATTATAAGAGATTCGGAAGTGAATAGCCCCACGAAACAGAACTCGCAAGGTGCTCGCGAATTCAGTGTATTTTTCTAAAAACCTGCTGACTTGCAAAAATCACAATAAGTCGTGCTTACATAGTTTGAACATAATTTGTATATAATCTGAAAGTACACATCTGGGGCTTTACGTGCATATAAATTATGCCTCATTCGGAGGTCTGTAGCCCCAGAACGACAACTTGCAAAGTGCTCGCAAAATCAGTTTTCTAAAAAAAAACCAGCACTTAAAATAAACGTTCAAAAGTTATTTCCGCAAAACGTTTTCAGAATTATCCAAGGTACTAACTAATTAGAAAGTCTCAAAACAGTAACTAAATCATGCGTAAAAAATAATCCAACCTCTCAAAATATTTATGCAGTCATCCAACAGTCAAACAGTAACAGCAATTGTTCAAACAGCAGCACATAACAGCAAAATGTCCATATAATCATGTCTTCAAATGTTCTTCCGTCCTCCTGCCATTTTATAAAAATAGCAGCCCCAAAGGGGTGAGAAAAATCCCAGTAGTGTTATAACAAAACCAAATGCAACAGTACTAACCAGATACAGAATTACAAAACAGTCGCATCATCAGTTCAGATCCATCAAATACTAATCATGATCAAAGTGCGTATATAACGCCAGAAGTGTACGTTCATAGCACTACGGTGCACGTATCACTAACATAATATCATATTGCGTATAACACGCCAGAAGTGTACGTTCATAGCACTATTGTGCACGTATCACTAACAGAACAGTGGAGAATCCTGGTGGCTCCTCAGAAGGGCTCCAACTGTACCTAAGCGGACTGAAGCCAAGTGTCCCAGAACCCTGGTACCGGGGTATGCCTATATGATGCGTGCTCAAAACGTATGCTTACTTTTCATAATTATTTTTAATTTAGAATCCAGCATGAAATTTATGCATGAATGTTATGTAATGGTCCGCACACAAAGCAACAGTCTAAAATTATGATATGAGTATGCATGACTAAGTAGTATTTCATATAACATATCCCATGGATTTCCAATATCAGAATGCTGTATAACAATTATTTTCCAAAACAGAATGCGAATAACGCATACAGAATTTAGATTCAGCATAGTATATCCATGAACAGAATGCGGGTGACGCATATAGAATTTAAATCCAAAGCATGAGAGCAACAATTCACAATCCATGTACTAGCTAGCAGTCACAGAAGGTAATGCCACCAGACACTTACCTCGCGCGTCACAATTGAATTTACCAAACAGCAGCGAAATAGTCCAAATTCTCAATGGTTTTGCGCACCTAATTGACAAGTGGAACAAATCAGAATACGTCCCAAGCTATTCCTAAGAGTTACCAATAATCTTCCAAGTTTTAAGACTCTTGAACCCATTCGGCCATCATGGTTCTTTTCCCAAAAATATATTCTGACTTTAATTTAATCTTTACCAACGTTTAACAGCAAGAATTTATTAAGATTTCCAACCAAGGCAGAATCGGTTTTGACACAAAAATTATTCAAGACTTTATTCATAAAATTTTCTGTTTCTCTACTCATGGTGTGCGCAAAGGAGGACCTAGTTGTCATGTTGTATTTTTAATTCAAGAGGGACCTAGTCCAAATTAGGTTTTACCAAGACAGAATGCGTTTTATCTAATCAAAGCATCACAGGTAATTTATTCTAAAGCTCCACTAATCCATGTACTGTGCGCTTTAAGGGAGTCTAAGCATGCTGTATTTCTAATTTATTTGAAGCTTAGAGCACATCTAGGTTGACCAAACAGAATTTATTTTAGGTACATAAGGAACTTACGACGTGTATGCAGAATTTTAGCTTGCAAGACCAAAATGTGTGGAAGGCAACCTAACGACATGCTGTACTTTAAATCAGAAAGGACCTAGCTCATGACAATTTCATTTGGCAGATTTGATTCTTATCCCAACAAAGCATGAAAGATAACTTATCCCAACACCCAAACGCTTCATACATAGTGCGCTACATGGCTTAAGTATGCTATTCAAATCGCATTGTTACATAACGTTTTTTAAGATATCATCTAAACCAACATTTAAGATAATTAATACTATCACATTTACTCCATATTAAGTGCGCTCTAAAGGGGGTCCAAACATGATGTTTTATTCTTTTACTTTATAACACCACCAACAGCCCCAACATTTATGATAAGGTTATTCCGACGTTACTTTTCTTTAGGTCTTCATACTTGAGTCCAAGGGTACCGAACACGGCAGAATCAAAAGGAATAAATAAACGGAAACTACATTCTTAACATGCTTCACGGTCTAGAAATATAAAGAGAGGAGGTTCTACGTTTGTGCTGACCTCTCTTGCAGCACACAAGAAAATCGAATAGAACAAGGAGTGACACTGCTTCCTTCCAAGCTCCACGAAACAGCAGCTCCACACGTCTAAATGGTGACCGCGCGCAAGAGTGAGAAGAGGAAAAATCAGCTTAAGTCATTATATACATACAATGAAATGTCTCCTTCGTCCAAAAGATTGAGTAGAGAAACAGAGGCACACTTTACCTCTTGGAATAAGGACGCACAGCCAAGGGAATGGAGGAGAGAAATTGTATTAGAGGCTTGGAAATTCCTCAAGAGGTTCCACGGTTTTGAGATGAACGAGTAGGTGTAACAAGATGCAATTTGGTGATTTCTCCTTGTATGTTTCTCACGGTTCTGCACGGTCAAGGAATGGAGAATGATGATGCAAAACTTTTGTGTTTCTTTGGTGTATTTTCCACTCACGGTTTAGGGAGGAAAAAAAAAGGTGGTAGCGTTTGGTTTGTTACTGTTTTAATATAGCAAGTCTCAACCTATTCTTCTTCAACATCAGCGCTCAAGGGATGGAGGTGAGGGTTCGAGAAGCTGATTTAAAAATGGTACAGGGACCAGGATTCTTCATTGGCACCCCTCTCTCTTTTGCGTTCCATAGGTGGGAAGTGGGTGGCAATTCTGCCCACTTAATTTACATGCAGGCTGACTCATGGAAACTTATTGGACGCATGGAGGAAAAGGCTGGGTTAGTTTGTATAAGATAGCAAGTAAAGTCAGCTTTTTAGCTTATTTATACGCATGTGATGAGGGAAGGAGGAGTGGCTGACTTGTTTTATTTATTAGGAACCAAATCAGAATTTTTTATTTATTTATTTTTTTTTTTGGTCTCTTATTCTCTACCCTAAGCGCATTATTGGGGAGAGACAAGGATAGGATTTTCCATTTGACATTCATGCAAACAAAAAGGAGGATAGGTGGCGCACATGCTTGGCCTCATTGGATTACTATGATAGAATTAAGATAGTTGGAAGTTGGGCTGAATCTATTCTTCCCCAAGCCACATGGGCCGTCGGCCTACACAAGTGATGAGAGTCCAACTAGTATAAGTCCAATGTTTTAGGTTGTTTTAAGGTCAACCCATTAGTTAATGAGTCCTCACATTTGGCAAACATTATTAAACATTCTATTTGTTACAATTAATTATACCTATACTCTTTAATAAAATTCCACATGCCTAAAATAAAGTCTCATCTATCCTCATAATGCAATAATTCCTACCTCAATACTAATTCTATACTAAGAGTCATATAATCTGAAATCACAGCATGTAATGCACATGATTCGAATTTAACATAATTTCCATAACTCTCGTAGTAATTTAAATAACGACATATATTTATATATATATTCCTAATTACGTGGGATGTTACACTGGACAATACTTGAATTAGGCCTGTTGAAGGCTGGAGTGAGGATGGTACCCATGAGTGGATTTTCAGCTTCATTATTCGCTGCAATGGTTGGGATTTCAGGTGCTTCTTCAGATCGAGCACTTGGCACTTTTGATTTCTTCTGAGCAAGTCTTCTGTTTCTCCTTTCAAACCTTGTAATTTCAGGATCAAATAACAATTTTTTAGGATCAACCTTGCCTCGCATAAAACTTCAAGAAAAGATTAGTAGCAATGTTCAAAACAAATTAAAACAAGAACAGAAGAAAATAAAATAAAATAATCACAAAAAGAAAGAAAAATCTTGAAATTCAAGATTATAAGATATAAGAAATCACAATCCCCGGCAACGGCGCCAAAAACTTGATACCGTTCGGCAAGTGTACCGATCGTTCAAGTAATAAAGTGATAAGTAAGTTATCGTCTCCACAGGGATTGTGAGCGAATATCTTATAAGCGTCCTTTCAAGATATAAAACCCAAGTGATTTGAAGAACAATAAAAATTAAAGACAAAGACGTATTTTTGTATTTTAAAAATAAGAGAATGATGCAAAATGATTTGGATAAAAATATGAGAAATATTGTAGCTAGAGCGCACTCACCTTATGATCCCCACTTCTTACTTTGGATTGATTCACAATATTTACTCATATAATTACTCGGATAAATTATTATCTAAGAATATTTATTAGTTAACCCTCAATTCCTTGCAAGGTTAACCCTTTAATCCCCAATTGGAACCCCAATTCCTTGCAATGTTCCTTATGGTATTAAGCAATGAACGCAATAATTTAAGCATCCGCAATTAAATACACATCTATTCCTAGCATGTATACCAATTGTTGTCCTACCCCCTTTCAAGATGAAAACCCCAATATTCCTATCTAGGGTTCTAACCCTCAAACTATTCCCAACTATCAGATTGATCAGTTCTAATAAAGAGAATAGGAAATACGCACAAGGTAGAGACAAAGTTAATTATACAAATGAATAAAACTAAATCAATCCATCGTAACAAGGGTTCACATAGGGCTCGTGACCCTAACTACAATAAAAGAAAACTAGCCAAGCATAATCATGGCTAAAACTAATCCAATATTCAAAAGCATAAAATTACAGAGAAAAGAGAAGAAGAAGAACTGTAGAAGAATCCTCCTGAGCTCTGCCGTCGGTCTCCTTCTGAAGAAATAGGTCGGAATCGTCTCCAATGTCTTGGAATGGTGGAGGACCACCCTTTAAATAGGCAACTGGTCAATCAGGTTATAATCTTTGAATTTAATTTCATTAATTTTTCATTTTGATCATAATTCCACAATTCAGATTGCATTCATGACGCCCGCACGATCAGCGCCAAATCCGTGACTCCACAAATCAAGGACTGCATTCATGGCACCCGCACGATCAGCGCCAAATCATTTCCTTGTTTTCTTTCAAATTTCGAATTTCTTCACCTTTTAACCTAATTTCTGTGCAAAGTCTCCTATTTATAAGAGTCTTTTTCTTCTTCCAAAAACACCCTCGTGGAATCGTGTCAACAGGCTTTTTATAATTTTGTAATTTTCACTTCTTTTACCTGTAAAAACACAACCAATAGGTGAGAACTATAATTGAAAAGAAGAAATCAATATAATTAGCAAATATGTATTTAAATTGCTCTCTTATGACCCAATTCTTATCAATTTTAACATGGAAAAACCACACTTGCCAGAGGCATATCATCGCATTTCTGACGAAAAGTGCAGATACCGGTTCTGCTACTCGGTATAAATGTGTACCGATGAAGTATCCCGGAAAATTATAATAAGTGCATGAATATTCCTAGAATAATATGTAGGACTGTGATTTCAAGTTTCAAGTTAAAATAATGAGAACTGGTGCCAGAACTGATACTAGCTATGGAAAAGCGCATACCGGAAAGGTGCTGCGAAAAATATTATAAAAATATGATAAATCTTAGAAAATTGAGTAGGTTCAGAATCCTAAGTTTGAGATTAAAAAGCTAAGCATAGCAATTAATGATAATACTGTGTGTTTAATTCTTAAATGGCTATATATATGCATTTTAGCACAAAACCCTAGGCATGTATCAGTCCTACGTGACCTTGGTGGCTGACCAAAACTCTCCTACTGTTCCATTGCCTTCCCTTCTCCATTTCTTGAGCGTTGAGGCCATTTACTTCATAAATTCTTCTCCTAAACACTTGGTGTAAGTGAGAGTCATCATTGGAAGTAAGTTGTGGCTTGTGTTCCGAGTTGTGTAGCTGTTTAGGAGGTGTATAGGGACTGAGTTTCCTTGTTTGAGTGTTGGGAGCCATTTTCTTGGTTGTGGGAGCTTCAAAGTGTGATCTTTGAAGAGAAAGGTCCTTACTTGGGTGGCATTTTCGTGTGTCTTGAAGGTCAGACCTGTAGAGGCAGTGTGGTGAGCTCCAAGAGCCATTGTTGCTCTGTTTTAAGCTTGGGTAAGTGTTACCATCTTTCATCATGAGTTTTATTGGGTAAAAGTGGAGTCTTGCCATGTTTAAAGAGTTAATCAAGTAACCAACTGGTATATGAACTTAAAAGAGGTTAAAAATGCATGCTTTAACGTTGGAATGGGTTAAAAACCCAACTTTGGAGTGATATCTCGCGAAATGCAGAAACTGCATTCTGTCGCGAAATATCCGGATATGGATATCCGGATATGGGGTTCTGAATATCTAGATATTGATATCCAGATATTGTTAGTCAGATATCCGGATATTGATATCCAGATATACCCCCGACAAATATCCGGATTTTCTGGGTTTTCGTGAGTAGTGAAGGTACTATTCATACAGAACTTAGTTATAGGTTCGTGGACCCTATGTTGATGAAGTTGAGCTTCTGTAATAATTAATGTAAGTCAGTATCTAAGTCATTAAGGGCTTGTGGCTTTGTGAGAAGCCTAAAGACATGGAACGTATAGAAAGGCGTTGTCTTTATATTTTACGAGTGTAGAGTTGAATATTGATATGTTAATTGGTCCATAACAAATTGTGATTCTGCTATGTTTGGACTTTGAGCTTGTGTGGACTCTTGGCATTGGATAGTTAGCTTGCAAGGTAAGCTTTCGTGTCCTCGGTTTAGCCATTGTTGGTTCCACCATGTCCCATAGGGGGATGGTTTATATGCATGATGTTGTTTTCATGCATTGTTTTGATAAATGCTATTGAGCTGTTATATGCGAGTGCCTTTATGATATGCATGTGGTGTTTCACCTATACGGTAAGCCTGAGTATATGGAGACATACAAGATGGTGAGGCTGTGAGTGAGGTGCAAGCGGTGTTCCTTGTACTTATTGTGGGGTTGTAGACGTACGTCCTGCATTTCACTGGCCAGTAGAATAGTTACAACACACATGGCATGAATATCTGTTGCACTACATAGTTTTGGAACTTATACTGTTAAATGCTTTTGAACTTATATTGCACATGTAAGTGAGCTTGGGGTGAAAGATCCTTGAGGATCCCTTGTCTTACTGAGATTTCTTGTTTAGTGATCTCACCCCACGTTTGGGGACGCTTATTTCAGGTTCAGGTAACTTGGGGGCTAATGCCTCTAGCGGCTGGAGGCCGGAGCTTAGCTGATTTTGATGTTATATGCTGACATGTTTGGATGCTGGATTATATCTGCTGATGTTATGCTTTTAGCTTGTTATTATTATGTTGTTGTTGTTGAGACTTTTGTGGGCATTGTTACCTTATTTGGTGAGAATGGGGTTTGTCCATGCCACATTGATGTTAGTACTTTTAGCTTGAGTTGTATAAACTATCAGGGTTGTCCGGTCTACGTGTTGTAGTTCCGTGTCTAGAGACATATTGATGTTAATTTTATATTGAGGTATTTCAGTTAGCTGTCTTTTGCAATTTACATACAAGTGATGTTTTGAAAATGATTAAGTAATCAAGTTGGTAATGATTAACGACATCATAATTGAAAAGAAAAAGATATTCCACATTTTTAATTAAGCGCAGCTTAATACGATGACATGATAACATACCAGATATATACGGGGTGTTACAGAAACAGTACCTCAAACAAGGCTCGGAGCTCGGTTCGACTGCTGACGGTCCAGTGTATAAACATGCCCAGTGGCAAGTGGCACAACAGGTGCCGCTCTAGGTGGAAGGGGAACCATATTAAGTGGAACTGTCTGAACTGCTGCAGCTCTCGCTGTCGACGACGGACACTCTCTGGAATAGTGGCCCTCCTTGCCACACTGGAAACATATAATCTAACCGGTAGCACACGGCCCCACATGAACCTTCCCACACCCCATGCATCTGGGAGCAGGAGGTCTCGCTGTACTCCCCTGAGTTGCAGTCCTCTGAAATTGATTTGGCGCTTGTCTAGCCGCCAACTGCTTTCCTTTACCTCTTCCCCCAAACTTCCTATCTCTCCAAGAAGTGGAACTACTAGTTCCCTTGGTCTCAGCAACCTTGGCCCTCTTGGCCTTACTCACTATGCAGACATCCTCGATGTCTCTACACTGTTGCACCAGTGTACCCAAAGTCTCTCAACGCTGCCCCAGCAATGCAATCAGCAATCTCCTCATTAAGTCCCCTGCGGAACTTAGAGACCAACATAGTAGGGGTAGGCATAGCAATCCTGAAGTGTGCAAACTTGACCAGCTCATTGAACTGAGCCAAGTACTCGTCTATAGACAACGAGTCCTGCACTAGTCTGTCGGACTCTCCCTGCTTTCGCTCCTGAGCATCATATGAGAAATACCTCCCAAGAAAGCAATCCTCGAAGAATGGCCACGTCATCACATGACCCTGCATCTCATAAACGTGAGAGGTGTTCGTCCACCACTCATGGGCATCGCCCTCCAGCATATACGTCGCAAACATCAGCTTCTGTGGATCGGTGCACTGCATCACACGGAAGATCTTATCCAATGCCTAGAGCCATCTTGCAGCAGCAATAGGATCATACGAACCATCAAATGAAGGTGGCTTATGCTTACGGAAAGCATTCAGCCAGCGGTCAATCACGTCACAGTCCTCAACAGGCTCGAAGTAGGGTTGCATCTTCCCAGTAAGATGAGTGGCACCCTCAATGTTACTCTGACTCTCGTCCTGAAGACTAGGTGGAGGTGGTGGCGGAGGGAACTAACCCACATTACGGCCAACCCTCATCTTTTCCAACATGACCCTCATCAAGGTCATTTTCGCCATCCTGTTCGCCTCAAGAACATCTTTGGTGGCTTTCCGGTTTGCCTCTCGAACGACGTCCATCATCTTTTGGTTGGCCAATCTAGCGGCCTCCTGATTGGCTAGTCTAGCTGCCTGCATCTCAGCTAATGCAGTCAGGACAAAATCAGGTTGATCCTCATTCGTCTCTTGGTTTCTCCTAGGCATTACCATGACTCTGCACAAGTTACACAAAGAGTGAGTTGATCAGGCCCACGCAATGTGGTCACACATGCATCGTCATAGCAAAACCCATCAGAGAAAACACACAAGACAGACTCGTAGCACAACTTCCTAAGTTATTGCAATGCATACAGGCTTTTCCCTAGAAAGTGCTCTGATACCATAAAAAGTAACACCCTGTATATATCTGGTTTGTTATCATGTCATCGTATTAAACTGCACTTAATTTAAAATGCGGAATAACTTTTTCTTTTCAATTATGACGTCGTTATCAATTACCAACTTGATTACTTAATCATTTTCAAAACATCGCCTGTATATAAATTGCAAATAGACAGCTATCTACACTGAATAACCTCATATATGAATAAGTGAGTATCTAAGTCACGGATCTACAACACGTAGTCCGGACAATATCCCTTTACATTATACAACTCGAAACTAAAACAGCAAGGTCAAATCAATGTGGCATGGACAATCCCCATGCTCACCAAATAAGGCAACAAAGCCCCACAGAGTCTCACATCAACTAACATGGTAATAATATAAAGCATGTTAGTGCACATCAACATATCATCATAAACAACAGCATACATCTAACTCAGCTCAGGCCTCCTGCCGCCCGAGGTCTCAACCCCCGAGTTACCTGAACCTAAAAATGGTGCCCCAAACGTGGGGTGAGATCTCTAAACAGAAATCTCAGTAAGATAAGGGGTCCTCAAGGATCTTCCACCCCAAACTCACTTACATGTGCAATATAAGTTCTAAAAACAGTTAACAGTATAAGTTCCAAAATCAGTGCAATGCAGCAGATAATCATGTCATGTGTGTTATAACTAATCTAATGGCAAGAGAAATGCAGGAATACATCTATTACCCACATAGTACGCGCCAATGTGGTAACTGCCCACAGGATCACATCCTATCTAGGCGAACACCACTTACATATCATAGCATTTGCACTTAACAACTCAACAGTATTTCAATAAATCAATACATGAAAACACATCATGCATATAAACCATCCCCCCATCGGACATGGCGGAACCAACAATGGCTAAATCGAGGACACGAAAGCTTAGCTCGCAAGCTAAACCCTCCCTCACGACTCGGTGTCCAAAGGGTCACAAGTAATAACAGTGTCCAGCAAGGTCAAAGATCTATTTTCATAACATTCATACTATCAATAAATATATCATAGATTTTCTGATTTAAAACGAACATTATTTCTTTTTTGTTTTGCTTACTGCGCGCTCTTTCCGAAGCCACAAGCACTAAACTATCTTTACCATTTTCAAGACTTAAATTTCATCTCTTTACGAAATACTTTAAGACTTTAATATGTTAAACTAGACATCTTAAGGTTTCCAGCGATATATTTTATGTCTAAATCGGAGTTGTATAACTCCGGTTATATTTTTCGCAAAGTGACTGCTGCAAACTGAATTTCCAACAATCAAGTCGCGACTTCAAACCAACACTATGACCAAAAAACGTATCCAATGGCTATGAAATTTTACAGGATTATATCCCTATGTGTTAGATTTACATAGGTCTAAACCTAACTCAATTTTGAGCTCTTTAGCTCGAGATATCACGATTTTACTAAGCTAGGTCGTTGTTGTCACAGGTAGGAATCGATTCCCAAACATGGGGAATCCATTCCTGCACTCTGAAATCGATTCCCAACAGAAGAGAATCGATTCCCACGCGTGCAGAACAGAATTCTACAGTAGATTTCTGCATAATTCGAGGTGGGAAAGGTTCTTAATGATCCAAGGTTCGGTTTTTCTCAAAAACAGAAGTTCCAAAGCATTAAACATGCATAAATTAACCACTTTTAACTTGATTAATCAAAGTTCCCTCATTTAGTGACTTAAACAAGCTAAAATCATGGATTTCAAGAGGAATGATCAAGGTATAGCTATGGAGGTCTCAAAACAACAGAAAACTAGGCTCTTGGAGCTCTCCAATCTGACCCAAAACTCAGGTTCTACAAAGACACGAAAATGGTGACCAAAGCATGATCTTTTCTCCACTAAAAAGGCACCTTGAAGCTTCAAATGGCATGGAGATAGCTACCACACCTCACAACCCCAAAGTCAGAAACTTTCTCCCTCACCACAACTCCCACAACTCAGAAATGGCTGGACTTTTGCCCACCCATGGCTAGAGCACACTCTAACAAGCAACTTTGGTGAAGGAACTAAGTGGAAAGGTGCTCTCTTGGAGCTTCAATGGAGGAGAGAAGGAGGAGGGAGGTGGCTGCCACCCAAAGGTTTAGAAATCTCACGTAGAAGATGAAGAGCTGACCTAGGATCATGTGCCCTTGGGATTTATAGGTGCGCTTAAGTTTAATCGCGCAATATTAGCGTTAATAGCTACGCTTGTCATTCTAATCTCAAACTTCATATTCTGAACCTAGCCATTTTTCTATGATTTGTCATATTTTTATATTAATTTTTCGCAATACTTTTTCGATACGCGTTTTAACGCTGACAGTATTAGTTCTGACACCAGTTCTCATTATTTTGATTTCAAACTTAGTATTCCAGTCCAAAATATTATTCTAGGAATATTCATGCGCTTTCGGGTGTTGATTCGATTCATTCATGTACCCCGTCGCTGGAAGCCTGCCATGAGTCGTCCCTTGTCCATGCCCTTTCGCACCGGCGATCACTCCCCGCCCTCGTCAGCACTCAGGATGTTACATGCCAACCAGCTTTCGCCTGGTTCGTCCTCGAACCACACCTTACTGGAAGAGAGGCCTGCTTTGATACCACTTGTAACGCCCAGCCGCTTCAAGAATCAATGACTATCCCCATATACTAACGCGAGACTTTTCAGTGTTCTTTTTCCTCACTCGCACACTTCCTGGGAAAACTTCCCAGGAGGTCACACATCCCAGAATTGCTCCAAGTCAAGCACGCTTAACTATGGAGTTCTTCCGTTCCGGGCTACCGAAAAGAAGATGCATCTTGTTAGTATAGGTAATATTTTTCGGGATACTTCATCGGTACGCACTTATACTGTGGAGTAGAACCGGTATCTGCACTTTTTGTCAGAAAAGTGACTTTCAGCTTTCTTAATTACTTTCTATAATTATTTAAGCTTTCTCATAATTATTAGGGTCAATTATGGAATTATCTCATTAATTTCATAATTATTTAATTACATTCCTTAATTAACGGTACGAGTTCTTACAGGAAACCTAAGTTAACCTATAGGTTAAGTAAATTAGGTTAAATGTGTTAATATTTAAAACGTTAAGTACATGTCTAAGTTTGAGCATTGACTTGTGAATTAGTATGAATTGGCATGAATTGGTAACTAAGAATATGTTAAGGATTATGTGAACTAACTTGAAGAAGAATTTTGAAATATGTATGTAGGTAAAAGGATTCTTCAATTGTAAATAATTATGTATTGACATAAAGATCATGTTTGAATAGGTGATCTTGACGGTTACGAGCAAGGTTTACAGAAAAGCTAGTTTCAGGTAAGCTCTTGGTTTTAGAGTTTTCTCCGGTATGTTGTTCCACTAAAGTCCGTTTGGATGATGGTTCATATGGTATATGCTATGATGAATGTAGATATATAGTATAGTTGTATTCATGTAGCTCATGCATATGATATGATATGACAGTTATGATATGATATTATATGACATAATATGATATGATATGTATGTATGATATATGGTTCTTGATCAATGAACACTCCATTGAGGACTTACATCCTTTGAGATTATGTATGGACTAGTCAAAGTGAGAAATTACGCGTTGGGAGTTCATAGACTGGTCAAAGTGAGAAATTACGTTTTGGGAGTCTTATGATATATTATATGATGTGTTATGATATGATAGGAATAGTATGAAGTAATATGATATGTTGCTATGTGATAGGTTATGAGAGAATATGTTATGTTATAGTACGTGGAGAGTACAGGTGTGGATTCCTTTGCGGGATATAGCCTTTTGGAGTATATGTTTATGTTAAGATCTCCTTTGTGGGATATAGCCCCTGGGAGTATAAGTATAGATATATGTTATGATCTCCTTTGCGGGATACAACCCCTGGGAGTATAGGTATAGGTTAAGATCTCTTTGCGGGATACAGCCCTGGAGTATAGTTCCAGGAGTCTTATGTATGTGTATGAAATATATGATGTATTATATGCTATGTTATCTAACATTTATGAAGGAAGTGAACTCATGGGTGGAGACTACTCCATAAACCCTAAGTTTACTAAGATGGTTAATCTCACCCCGTTTGGGGACATACATTTCAAGTACTACAGATGCACGAGAGCCATCGCAGGGTAAGAAATTAGTTCACTGTGATTAGAGACATCAGCTGGAGCAGATAGCTAGCGTAGCATTCTAAAGCATCTATATATATGTATATGTTTTGTAGAGCATGATATGTTACTTTCATGCATATGTATAGTATGGATTTCTATTTTGAGAGGCATATATAGCCTATAGATAGATGTTTATAGAAGATAAGATTATGCATAAGAGTATACGTTGTTAAGTAGGTTGATATCAGTAATGGCACGGAGCCATATTCTGGTATATATGTATATATATGGGTTGGACATTTCTGTTTATCAGGTGTTATGTAGGAAGCTGGGATTTGATCCCTGGATTAGTCCAGTTTACAACTGTTATGCTGTCTGTAAAGACTCTATTCGAAATGGTATCTGTTATCATATTCGGAAAGTGATTTGATCATTAGATATGGTCACAGGTTTGTTAAGTATGGATTCTATACAGGTATGAGACTGTATAGATTATGTTACATTGAAAAAATAAATTATGCACAACAATACGTAAGAATACAAATAAATAAAAAGTTAAGTCACCTGGTTATTTAAGTAACGTGAAATATTTGTTTTAAGTCTTCTGCTTCAGAATTTAATTATTTTGTATTTTAAGTACCATATATGAGTTAACAAACCGGCGGCCGGCTAAGTGTTATAATAACATCACCTAAGTAATACCATAAACACCACATCAATGAGAACAAAATATCAATTAAAACCTTTAGTATAAATAGTTTCTAATATAAAACTTGATAGGACAAAAATTCGTTCCCATCTAAGCCCATTTTGATGGCAAAATACCATCTGTTCCCTCATCTGATGAGCAACTTTAGCACTAAAAGAACATGTTTAATATCTTTACAACAAAACACAGTGGGGAACGGATGGTGACGTAATCCTTTAGAAAATATATAAAAAGTGGAATGGATTGGGAACATTAAATACACCTAGGGGTGTTCGCGGTCTGGATTGGATCAGTTTTGGAAGCAAAAATCATCCAATCCAATCCCTTCGATTTGATCATATAATCATCCGTTCGGTTTTGATTTTTTTTCAAATCCGATCCGATCCAATCCAATTTTTTCGGTTTGGATTGGATCGGTTTTCAGTTTTTTGAAAATCCTAAAATTTATTTCATGATTATTGTACAAGTAACATCTTTTGTATATATTGTGTAACACCCTCCCTTGTATGCATCCAAGAGAGTCGTTTGCTAATCGTTATTAGAGTTGCGGAATTTAGTAGCAAACATTTTCTTTTAAAATACCCTTGAGTGATGAAAGTGGAAAGCTACTAATATTTTCTTGATAAAACTTTGTAAAAACCTTGCTGTTTGCAAAGTTGGAAATTTCCCAAAAAAAGTTCGTGTACAAAATCAATATCAAATCCAGTTTTCAAAATATTTTTGTACGGTTTCCAGAATCTGAAAGTAGACGCTTGGGGCTTCGCGTGCATATAAAATAATAGTAAATCGGAGTTCATTTGCCCCTCGAAACACAACTCGTAAGTTGTCCGTAAATCGTTAAAAATTCAGCATTTGATAAACGTTAAGAAAGTCCCTTTTCGCAAAACATTTCAGATTTCTTAAAGCAGCCGCTGTTCATAAAAAGACTTAAAGCAGAAATAAGTCATAGTTTTACAGTCATCCAAAAATCATCAAGTACCTCATAATACAGCCATCCCAAGCTTAAAACAGTCAACAGTGAATAAATCCAGACAGCAGCAAAAATATAACAGAGTTCAACATCCAAGTCCTCAAATGCTTTTACGTCCTCCTGCAATTTAAAAATTGCAGCCCCAAAGGGGTGAGAATAAACCCAGTAGTGTGGCAACAAAACCAAATGCAACAGTATTAACTAGGCACAAAATCATAAATAGTCACTTCAAACATTTAATCATTTTCATCATATATCATAACGCGTATATAACGCCCTTTTTCCTTTACGCTCATAGCACCGTCGTGCGCGTAGCATCACAGTGGGTATTCCTAATGGCTCCCATGAAGGTGAATCCCACTGTGGAACCTATGCGGACTGAAGCCAAGTGTCCCCTCTCCTGGTACCAGGCATGCCTATGTGATGCATGCTCAGTCACATGTCCTCAATACAAATATATATATTCAAGATGTCATGAATCAAGTATACATGCCATGTTATGCAATCGCACCCAACAGAAAAATGTATTATGATGTAAAATGCATGCATATATCATATCATTTTTTCATATTCTTACCATTGGCTCATCATCATCATAACATACATAGAACAAATGTGAGCAACACATCACAATTCCATACACTAGCCAATAGTCACATTAGGTAATACCGCCTACACATATCTCGTACGTCGGAATTTACTTTACCGATTCACAACGAAACAGTCCAACGTCTCAACGATTTTTCACACCTAATTTTACAGTATAATAAATCAGTGCACATTCAATTATTCCTACAATATGTCAACAACAAAAACCGAGTTTAGAGTCCCTACATCATTCGGCCATATACTTATTTTTTACAAAATAATTCTTACTTTAATTTATCCTCCATAACGCTTAACAGTGAGGAATTTTTATAATTTTCTCACTAAGGCAGACTCGGTTTTTCATGCTTCTTCTAAAAAAATTTCTAACTTAAACTGATTTAAATACCACAGTCATATATAAGTTTCAAAACAAAAAAAATCCTATTGTGTTCTTTCTACACAGGTTCGGTTTTGGCATGTAGAAGGCTGATGACATATATAAAAAATTTATTTCTACAAGGCCATGGTTGTGAAAAGAGAACCTAATAAACTCACCAACGTTTAACAGTGAACAATTTCTTAAAGGCTCCTACTTCTAGTCATGAAATGCGCAAGATGGAACCCATGTATCATGCCGTCTAACTATTTTAAGTGGAGACTAGGACCTAATAAGTTCAATATGACAGATCCGGTTTCCTCTACCCTAAAACAACAAGGATTGAATTTTCTAAACTCATTTAATTCAGAAAAAGGGCGCTACAAGAGAGTATATGTGATGTCTTGATTATTGTCCTTCATTAGATTTCATGATACAGTTATTTATAGCCCTAACAGTTTGGTAAGGTAGAGACATTAAGGTTCAACAAAACTTATAAATCCTCTTCTTAACATATATATATCACGATTTGGGCAGAGGAGGGAAGGAAAATGTTTCAGTACTCACCCTTTTTGCAAGCACACGAGGGACACAAGAAGAAAAGAGAAGCAACACTATAAACTCTTGAGCTCCACGGCTAGCAGGCTCACCCCCTTCAAGATGATGACCGAGTGTGCAAAAGAAAAGAGAAGAATACTGGCTCAAGTTAGTAGCCATTTTCAGTGGAACATCTTCTTCAATCCAAAAGTGATAGGGAATGTAAGACCATGAGCAGCTAGTGAAAAAGAGGTTGCATATTACCTCTTAAACTAGTGAGATGTGGCCGAGTGGAGAGAGGGTAGACAAAGTGTGTTTAAAACTCTAATGTTTCCTTAAGGAGCTCACGGTTTTGAAGCACAGTACAAGGAGAAGATGTGAAGTTACTTATGGATGTGCTCTCATTGTTTGTATCACAGTTTAAGGGGAATTGAGGAAATTAGTGGGATGTTTCAATCACAACAAGGCAAGGCAACACTTGCACCTATTCTTGAGGGTACACAGCGCTGAATATGGTGAGAAGAAGGGTCTAAGGGTTTGCTTTTAGGACCAGAAAATAACTAAGGCTTTTAACTCACACTTGGAAATGCACAAGAGGTAATAGGAGATTTGAGAAGGCTGAATTTAACTTTGCAAACCATCAGAAAAGTGGCTGAACCTTTCCTCATTTGGAGCGCAGGATGGTGATGTGTGTGTGGCATTTTTGTCCAATGAATTTTCATGCAGTGCTGGCCACCTTTCAGCAATAGGTTGCATGTAATAAAGTTGGCAGTATATGGATAGTCTAACAAACCATGTTGCTTTCTTTTGTAAATCTGATGCGCAGAGAAGAGCAGGGAAATGGGTGGACCGATTTGCACACTTTAGAGGGGACTAGTTCAGAATTTTCTCTGCACACTTTTCACTACCCTAGGCGTACAATTTGGAGAGAAATAGGGATAGGATTTTCTTGTCATGAGGATTGCTTTTAACCAATGGTAAGTTGCCTACTAGGATTCTTTTAATAAGGTGAAGATATGATAAATTGGGCTGCACACATGACTCTAAGTCCTTGGGCCTTCGGTCATGCCCACAACAATCCAATGAAATGCATCATCCAAATTGGTGCATTATGTTAAACATTAACCCACAATTATTGGTTCACATAAGTCTTACGTAAAATTGTGATTTCTTTCCTATTAGTATATTCCTCTAGTTCAAAATTTATGTTTCTTATGACCAACATAATTCCTTACTCATCACTATAATTCGATAATTTTCCTAACTATATTTTAATTCGATACTAGTCCACAACACATAAAATTAACAATTATAACCATATGTATGATTTGAATCGCCATGCATGCATTCTTATACCTAGTAATATTTCATATTCCCTAATAACGCGGGATGTTACATATTGGCTTTGAAATTTTTTTTTTGAAATACAAAAGCATTAGTAAACTATAAAATAATTTTTTTAATTTTGGCAATGAGATATGAAGCTCTACAAAGATAAAATTTTGTTGATGAGATATGACTTGATTTTTTCTTGGGTTTAGTTGATGGGTTAATCGGTCTTGGGTTTAAAATTTTTTGAGCTATGATCAGGGAAATACCTAAGTAGGTAGAGGAAAATTAATATATCGGATCGTTTTGGATTGGATCGGTTTTCATCAACCCATCCAAAAACCGATCCAATCCAATAAAAATTTGCGGTTTTTAATCGGTTTTCGGTTTATTCGGTTATCGGTTTTTCGGTTCAATCACCGCAGTTTGAATCAGTTTGGATCGGTTGATGAACACCCCTAAATATACCTGCTCCACTCATTTAATATTTCTGACCACTTTGCAGGAAACATTGAAAAGAAGTTTCCATAAAGCATAAGCGGTGCAGCAATCAAGCAAGAGGAAACGTGTGCAGCACGGAATAAACGGTTCCTATTGGCTAAAGAGGGAAGCAAGGCATAGGGATGATCAAAAGGAAAGACAAATCTCAACAATAAATGTCTCATCCAGCCACTTGCGCCCCTCAAAGCACTGTTCACACTGCCCCTTTCATGCAGTCAAGAAAATAACTCCAAGGGAATTACTCACTTTTCCATTCACTCTTCTGCCTATAAATAGGATGTTCCAGCACGAAGAAAAGAATCGAATTCCTTAAGAAGAGACCACTTAGTTTATTTTGTAGTTTTTCTTTTGAATAGTTTTAGTTGTAGTTAAGTGACAACACTTCTTCTTTATTCTGTATCACCCACTTGAGACTCCTCATGAGCAACAACCATCTTCTCCACTTTCTATTTTTTTGTAACCTAAGTTGTTTCCATTTAAATATAAGTGTTATTTCTCTTCTTTCCACTCGTTATCTCTGAACTGAATCTCAGGTCTATGGGATTTCAGTCCAGAATAATTATGTTTAAAGTTGTAGCCATGGGCTAAAGTATCTGTGGAACGAAAAAACTGCAAAGTTCTTAAAGACTATTTTCAAAACTTCTGTACTCAGCTTTTGTATTTCTCTGGTTAAGTAAGCTATATTCATTGTGTATCAATGGAAATTGAACACATAATGAGAAAGAAACTTCCATAAGGAAGGGATTTCAGACAGCTTAACCATAGGGGGAAGGTAGTGTTGTGAAAACAACACTGCTGGTTGCCTTAGGAATAAGGGACCACCTCGTTCTTTTTAAGGTTCTGTGCTAAGTAACTGTTGGAATCAAGGGAGCCACAGGAATATGGAAACTTGTGAGCCATTTAGTCCATAAGCTGAGGAATCAGATGTTGGCAGTGAAAAGACTAGAACAAAGACAAAAGTGTTAAGTCTTGAGTAGAGAGAATAACTATTTAAGAATGGAGCAGCGAATCCGTTCCTTCTGTTAAAACTGTTTTACATCATCCATACTGTGAAAGTAACTGGCCTTGAAGGCCGTAGCATGTGAGAGGGAAAAACAAAATTTTTCTTATGCGGAATCACACATGCAATCAAGAATCATGCTTTATGACAGTATGATGTTACCTTTGTTTGTGAGTTCAAAACTCCAAGACGATCAGTGGTAGGTTTGAAGGGTTCAAACCCACTAACGTTGATCCACACCACCCACGTCAAGATGCAAGAACTCTTCTTGTCAAACCACCAATTGGCCACCACAAAGAGGCTTGCTATGCGCTCAATAGGTGAAGAAGGAGGCTCGGTAAATGTGTTTAGAAGAGTGAAGTCTTCAGCATGAAAACTTCACAAGAGTGGGAATGGATTTGAGTAGAATTGGCTAGGTCTTTTTCTGAAAACCTTAAGGAGAACTTACCCCTAGTATGCGCACAAGAGAGTGAGAGATTGAGAGAAATCAAATCAGAATTTTCACTTAAAAAATCAATGAAAGTGGCGCACAAGAGAGGAGAAAAAGGTGGAGTTGTTGCAATTCAAAATTCCCAACAACCTACCTTTGAATCCTCATGAGACTAGGTCTCTATCTAGTCAAGATTCTGAACTACTGGTCATCATATGACCATCCTATTCATGCGCCCCATTCAGCCCCAAAAGGGGTCCAGATACTTTGAGCTGTTGCATTCAAGTTTGAACCAACTAGCTCACTGATTCTCTCAACAACCAGTTCTGATTGGAGCTTATTTGTTTGAAAAATATGACACCCATCTCCAACCAAAGTGGCGCCCCAAATCAGCCTTTGGAGATCTCCATAGATCTTCTCTTGATACGAGGAATTTGTTCCAACAAGATCTCATTTTATCCTTTTGTTATGAAACAACTTTTCATAGCCAATTCAAATTTGAATTCAAACATTTAAATTCAAATGTTCAAACATTTAAATTCTAAATTCAAATTCAAATTTCAAATTTCAAATTCAAATTCAAATTTCAAATTCAAATTCAAAATTCAAATTTCAAATTTCAAAATTCAAAATTTCAAATTTCAAATTCAAAATTCGAATTTCAAAATTCAAATTCAAATTTCAAATTTCAAAATTCAAATTTCAAATTCAAAATTCAAAATTTAAATAGTTGATAATTAATTCAACCAATTAAATTAATTAGTAATGTCTTGGACCATCCAAGCCCATTAACCATACCATGCGCCCTCTCCCTCTTAGGTGGGCTTCCAAACTTCATCTTGGGCTAACAACCATTATTAGGCCCAATACCACTAATGCTAGATCAT
Organism: Gastrolobium bilobum; assembly: GCF_033153095.1. Taxonomy (NCBI): domain Eukaryota; kingdom Viridiplantae; phylum Streptophyta; class Magnoliopsida; order Fabales; family Fabaceae; genus Gastrolobium; species Gastrolobium bilobum. Next base: position 21,249 of record NW_026898060.1, on the reverse strand, counting down.
CATGATAATAAGGTGTTAGTATGTGACCCATTAGGTCCAACATAGCCACTGACATAAATGGGCTTGGGCCCAATAAGCCCACAACCCATTTCATGACAACACAAGCACTGGCAATGCTTTGTTGCCCCAGAGCTAGTTAGATTAATGACTTGATCATCCTATTACACATATTTGGTTGCCGTATGTATCTCTTTTCGTCTCGGTTACCTTCCCATTAAACCTAGGGTAAGGAAACGTATCAACTGTTGCAGTTTAGGGTAAGCTTTATTCGAAATAGGGAATCTTCAATTTACTGACTCTAAAGGCAGATCATCTCATGATCTCTTTTACTATGCATAGATTCTCGAGTCCCTGTAAATGTCATCCCGATTTATCCGGTTTACAGATAACCTAATCTCTCACAGAGATTTGACGAATTCCTTCAGCTTATCACCCTAGCCCTGTGCTCTTTCAGGACAAGCTCAACAGTATACCTATGAGTCTCCATGTTTCAGGAAGACGAGGTATACAGTCAAAGCATGCCTTCTAGAACACAGTCTAGGTAATAACTTCTGGTCTAAGGAAAGACATACCCAAATGTAAAGAGACTACTCTAATGATACTCTCTGTGAGATTTCCTCATAGAGTCTCTTTGTGGGTCTGTTCAGTGCGAGCTATACCCTTATAGGTCCACCCACGACTTTAGCTAAGACATCTCCATATCTGTAGCTCATGAGGTCTTTACCTTGCATCTGAATACAAGTAGATAAGTCGTGCTAGTCTTACCCGAGATCACTGATCCTTATTCTCAGTGTCTCTAGACTAGGAACATAAAATTAGGAATTAACATCCGGTATCCTTAAATCCTCATGATCGTGATCTCATCAAAGATACTTAAGAGATACCTATTTTATTCCAAGGGATTTATCCAGTTTATTCATAATATATTAACAATAATATCGAGACTAAATACGAAACATGATAAAGAGTGCTTATTATTAATTTGCGACAAAAAGGTCTACATCTTATGTCCTTATTTAATCAAAAAGATTGTCTCTAGGACACCCATATACTAACATATTGTTGTCTCTTAATTACTGTTAATACTATTATTATATTTTCTTTATTTATTCAATCTTGTATCTATAAATCCCCCATGAATATTGTTTTTCCTTCTCTCAACAAGAAGGGCATCATACATAACGAAGCGATGAACTGTTTGCTGTTAGATTGAACCTACTGTTCTTGAGGAACCTTGTCAAGTCAGTAGGAAACGTTTGACCAAATAGGTCAATTACTAACTTTTCTTTTCATTTTCATTCTTTATAAAATAGTTTAAAGCATTACTTAGATTTTTATCCTCGTGGGAACGATAATCTGGGCACTAATAGTCCCTTTATTACTTGATGGTGCACTTACGCACTTGGGTTGAAAGTAAGAGAACACAAGTGTTTTCTCTTACTGCACTAGAAGTTCTCCATCATAATATATTTTTCACCCAACAGCTTTTGACCCAACAAGTTTTTGGCGCCATTGCCGAGGATAGACACACTAAATTTTGTCCTTACTGCTGTTTTAAGTACATACTCTGTATATTTCATTTTCATTTTCTTATTTTGATTCTGTCACATATTTTGTTGTTCATATTATCTGCATTTTATGATTTATGAGTGAATAGTCTGAAACAGATTCTCACCACTCCACTGAAATACCTGAATTCTTCTTTGACTATGAACCAGAATGTACTTTACATGGGAGAAGAAGAGATCTCAGGGAAAATATCTGTGAAAATATGGCTGATCATAATAACAATAATGATGAAATTCCTCCTGAACAGAACTTCAGAGCTTTGGCTGCTCCTTTCAGGAACAGACCAGAAAGGGGAGTGATCCTTCCTCCATTAGCTCCCAACTTTGAACTCAAACCTATCATGTTTCACATGATTAGAGAAGCAGGAGTCTTCAATGGACTCCCTGCAGAAAATCCTTACACACACCTCACAAACTTCCAAGATATCTGTGATAATTTTAGAACTGAGGTTGTAACAGAGGAGAGTATGAGAATAAGGTTGTTTCCTTATTCCTTGGGCTCGAAAGCAAAAACATGGATGAAAACCCTCGCCCCTGGTTCCATACACTCTTGGGAGGAACTTTCTAATAAGTTCATAGAAAGATTTCTCCCTATGTCTCGCCAAGATGATGTTAGAGCAGAGCTGTCTGATTTTAGAATGTTTATGGAGAAAATCTCTATGAAGCCTGGGAGAGATATAAGGATATCATTAGAAAGTGTCCAAACTATGGGGTGGAAAGTTGGGGAATTTTACAGTCTTTTTATAAAGGGATTGATCATACTTCTTAGTCACATTTAGACTTTGTTGCAGGAGGATATTTCTTTACAGGAACTCTTGAATCCAGGTATGAAATCATAGAAGGCACTGCAGAAAGATGTCTCCAATGGCCACTAGACAGGGTGAACCTAGTAAGGAAGCTAGGCATGCTAGAATTAGACAAACAAACTGTCATGGAATCCCAACTGGCCACACTGATGAACGAGGTGAAGAATCTGAAAGTTGATCAAGAACAACCAAGGATGGAAGTCTTACAACTCACAGCAACTGAGAGTGAACCTTGCTCAGCCTGTGGTGATCTCCATGATTCAGCAGACTGCCCATCCACTGCCCTGGTGTGTTATGCAGAAAATTTTGGGAACAGAAGCTTCACCCAATCCAGAGATAATCAGTAAGCAGGAAGCAACAATGATCAAGATCTTGGAGGAATGTAACACCCCAGATTGTAACACCCGAGGTGTTAACATTGCTTAACAACATACTTAGAGCGGAAAGCTTACCCTGAGCGTGGCCTACTCTTGAATTCTAGGAGAATTAATTTCGTTCTTTAATTTGACGAAGTTAACAATCGTACTTAACCATCTAATAATGTGTTCTTAGCGTCTACAGCTTTCCTCACGATGTCTAGGGTGCATTATGTCACGATTTGTATCCATATGAATTTCTAAGTCTTCTAATGATCCTCACCTTCCACTACGTATAGTTTCATCATTTGACCATCCTATTATTCTCCAATTTCCAGCCACGAATGCAATTACCCTCAAGCTCTTTATGTAATTTCCATCAAGTTAAATATCTCTTCGGGGTTCATCTAATGAGTCATAAACTCCAGGATGAAGTCCTAGCTAGGGGTGTTAACGGGCCGAGCCGAGCCTAGCTTTGACCTTAACGGGCCAAGCCTGTATTTAAACGTGTCAGACTGGCCTTAGCCTGTTACCTGTTACGAATATAATATTAGCCTGTGGCCTGGTTCGTTTACAAAAAATAAAAGCCTGTCTCAAGCCTGTGGCCTGTTTATTTATTAAAAATAAAAACCTTACCTTCCAATTTATAGCAGTATTTAGCCCATTAATCATGCACTGATATGTATTTTTTGTAAGAAAATAATAGTTGTTTCTTTTATAATAAAAAAACATTAATATTAAAAAATCAAAATAACAACAGCACATTTACTTTATTTTACATTGCTTTTCCTTATTTTTCTTCCACATTCTAGATTTTTTACATTAAATTTTCTTCCACATTCCTTAATATTCTAGATTTTTACACTAGATTTGAACCCCACCAATAAATTTTCTTCCACATTTTACATTAAATTTTCTTCCACGGTCGCTGCCATAAGCATCGTTATAAGCCGTGAAATCCGCATGGCTTATAAAAATAGATGATGAACATTACTTCATTTACCTGTTGGTGGGACAATGACTTAGATCGGGGAGAAGAGATAGAGCAGAGACAGAAAACTGAGAAAAGGATGTTGAAATGATTAATATAAAAATATAAAAAATAAATAAATTTAATGTATACGGGCCAGCCTACAAGGCTTCAAGGCCGGGCTTGGCTATGGAAGTCTGATGACTTTTAAATAAAAAGGCTTTTGCATGAGTATAAGTCTGGGCTTAATAATAAAAAAAGACGAGCCGAGCCGAGCCGAAACGGGCCGGGCCTAAGGCCCCTAATAGGCCCCTGGCCTTATTATCACCCCTAGTCCTAGCCTTATTCATACCTCTTAACCCGTTATGTGATATTAAAATTTAGTCAATTAACCTTAAATAACAATGCATGGCCAAATCATATGGGTCTTACGACTTAATTGCATAGTCCATAAAACATAAAGCCTCTTAAATACAAACACCCAATTATAGTACCTTAAACGCATATCAAATGCCTAAAGTAGCATAAGCGCATATCAAATGTCTAAAGTAGCATAAATAGCAAAATTCATTGCAGTCATCCAACTATAAATAAAAGGCATCACTCAATCCATAAGGATTCATTGTAGTCATAGTCCCCGAAGACTTCAACCAACACAAGATACATAGCTTGCTCATACAGCCCTTCATTACAAAGTTTAGTAATTTTATCCAAAAGTAACTACATGGTATCATCTTCATGACGTAGTAGTCGTTTTCCTTTCCTTACCCACTTGGTCATTTTTACCTGAAAGGGGATCCCCAAGGAGGGGTGAGATTGGGGGTCTCAGTAAGGACTCATAGTTGGAGCAACCTCCAAACCATGATGCTTACTCCTGCAATAGTCATATAATAGCATATACAATAATAGATGGAAAACATTTGAAACATAGTTTGGAAGATAAATCATGCTTTCAAAACCATCATACCAATCCTGCCATGGCAATTACTCTCCATGGTCTTACGGACGAATACCCAGGGTCCTCGTCAGGTTGCCTCTGCGGTATCAGTGCACAGACCATCTTTCATCATAACACATCTTGCATGAACAAAACATTAATTCTGAACAGCCAAATATATCATTGTATAGCACCAAATAACAGATTGCAGTCAAACCAACACTTTACATAAAGGGGTGGCAACCATAGGGAAACTACTTCTACAACCATAAATCACTTACACTATTGTCTCGTCTTTTCAATCCACAAGAGATCAAGTTCAGCCAAGTAGGTGTTCCCAATGCTTTGGTCTTCCTTTGCACCCTTGGTTCGGCCTCAAAGGATGATGTTCAATGGAGTGATCCTTCCACCAAATATTTCACTCTTGATCTTCTAAGTGTTCACCTTCCACGTGTTCCTCTATAAGCATGGAAGGGTTCTCATAATCTTCTTGATTTGCTCTACACCGAAAAAGACTTGGTCTTGCTATCTTGTTATGACTAAAGGAAATGGAATAAGACTTTTACCCTTGTTGATGGTGGCTAAGAGGAGACGATGAAGAAGGCTTGAAGTTATTTTTTATGCTTCTATGCCCTAGATGTGCTAATGGCCGAAGCCTTAGGTGGAAGAGCGGGTTTGTTTCTTTTTGTTTCTTGTTCTTGAGAAGGCCGAAGCCTTGATGAGGGAAGGAGGGTGTCCTTTTTCTTTTCTTTGGTTCCTTGTTAAGCAAGGAAGAGTGAGGGAGTGTGACCTTTTGCCTTGGTTCCTTGGGTGTGTACGGTTAGGATGGGGGAAAGGCCTTTGGTCATCTATTTTATTCAAGTCCCCTTAATCATCATGCCTAGGAGAGGATAGGTTAGATCCTAGGTTGAGTGTAGGATAGGCAAATCTTCTCACCTTGTTCAAGGTTGTCATGCGCATGGGGAGGAGAGACTCTTGCATGTAACGCCTAGGTTAGAGAGAAACAAGGTTCAAGCTTTAATCACTTGGGAAGTGATGCGCATGGGGAGGAGAGACTCTTGCATGTAACGCCTAGGGTGGAGGGAAACAAGGTTCAATGCTTTAATCACTAATAAGGAAATATTGGTTAGTGTGTAAGGCTTTTGCCTTTTATCCTTCCTTGACCGAAACCCTAGGAGAAAGGGTGTCATAGCGTTCTTCCCAATGCATGGGGGTTAGATGAGGTCACCTTGAGTGTGCAACACTCAATGTAAAGTGTGTAAGACAAGCCATGCTCCTTTCATGATGATCATTGCGCCTAGGGGAAAGGGAAAAAATGGCTCTACTTTTAAATCATAAATGAAGGAAGCCTTGGTTCCTGAACCTTGGAGGCGTCGCCTAGGGAGTGGGGTAAAGGAATTTATGTTTCCTTTCTTCTACATGGTCGACGCCTTGCACTTGGGGAATGGCCAAGTTTCATTCAATTCTTTTCCTTATTGGTTGCATGTAGTGGCAACCACTCCTCAAATGCCACATCACTCATCATATGTTCATGGACTTGGGCTTGTTGCACCACTAAAGAGGGTCCACGGTGTTGGCTTCAAAAATATTGGGATTGCTTTGCATTTTGGCCAAGACCACACTAGGTAATTGGTTCGGCCCACTTTGTCCTTTTGGGGTTAGATTTCCATTGAAATTAATGAATGGGCCAAGTCTTATTCCTTTGCATGATGAGTTCGGCCCAAGGAGTCTTTAGGTTGGGATCACACTAGGTTGGGCTACTTATGTTTAAGTTTGATGTGGGCTTAGTCTAAGATCATATAACTCCAAGAGTCATGAGTTTAGGCCATTAGTTGGTGTGGGTTCAACCCATTAAGTTTTGGGCTTTTAGATTATTTAACCATACTTAACTTGGACTATTCACATATAACTATCATTAATTCATTTGGTCCACACAAGACTCATTAATAAATGTGGCTACATAATTTAGGGTTATTACAAGGAACAATAGTGAAAGATCAGAACCATAATCCTCAATGGAAACCACCCACAAACTAAAGACCATATAACAATCAGCAGTAGCAATATCAACAAGGCAGCATAAATGGAGCATATGAACCACAAAGAAGAACCAATTATGCTCTATTCCAAAGAGATGACGAACACATCAATACCCTGGAGAACTAAGTCAAAGAATATGTCACCACGAACGATGTTGTGGTCAGAAATATTGAATCCCACCTGGGACAGATAGCTGCTAGCCTCGACACTAGAACACCAGGAAAACTACCAGAGGATACTGAAGTTCCCTCAACCTCTTCTCCACAAGAAAGAGAGGTAAGTAACATGTCTAGCTAAAGACACTAAACTAAGTGCTGACTGGGAGACAACCCAGTGGATACCTTTGCCCTTTACGCAAAGAGCAAAGTTTTGGGGTGGTTAAACTTAACCGCACAGCTCTCAAAATGGAGGGAACGTCTGATGTTCGACTCCAAGTCCAAATAAGATACGTTCCGTTCCAGGAACGTAGTTTTGGGGTGGTTCAATAACCACACATTCCCATATATATATATATATATATATATATATATATATATATATATATATATACATATATTTTAATGCAATTTTAATATTAAGTAGTATTTCTTTACAATGCAATTTGATGGGGTGTTTGATGGGACAAAAATTCGTTCCTATTTAAGCCCATTTTAATGGCAAAATACCATCTATTCCCTCATATGATGAGCAACTTTAGCACTAAAAGAACATGTTTAATATCTTTATGACAAAAACACAATGGGGAACGGATGGTAACGTAATCCTTTGGAAATATATAAAAAGGGGAACAGATTGGGAACATTAAATACACCTGCTCCACTCATTTATTATTTCTGACCACTTTGCAGAAAATGTTGAAAATAAGTTTCCATAAAGCATAAGCGGTGCAGCAATCAAGCAAGAGGAAACGTAGGCAGCAGGGAATAAACGGTTCCTATTGGCTAAAGAGGAAAGCAAGGCAAGGGGATGATCAGAAGGAAAGGCAAATCTCAACAAAAATTGTCTCATCCAGCCACTTGCGCCCCTCAAAGCACTGTTCACACCACCCCTTCCATGCAGTCAAGAAAACAACTCCAAGGGAATCACTCACTTTGCCATTCACTCTTCTGCCTATAAATAAGACGTTCCAGCACGAAGAAAAGAATCGAATTTCTTAAGAAGAGATCACTTAGTTTATTTTGTAGTTTTTATTTTGTATAGTTTTAGCTGTAGTTAAGTGACAACACTTCTTCTTTATTCTGTATCACCCACTTGAGACTCCACACGAGCAATAACCACCTTCTCCACTTTCTATTTTGTTGTAACCTAAGTTGTTTCTATTTAAATATAAGTGTTATTTCTCTCCTTTCCACTTGTTATCTCTGAACTGAATCTCGGGACTATGAGATTTCAGTCCAGAATAATTATGTTTAAAATAGTATCCATGGGCTAAACTATCTGTGGAACGGAAAAACTGCAAAGTTCTTAAAGACTTATTTTCAAAACTTTTGTACTGAGCTTTTGTATTTCTCTGGTTAAGTAAGCTATATTCATTGTGTATCAATGGAAATTGGACACATACTAAGAAAGGAACTTTCATATAGAAGGGATTTCAGACAGCTTAACCAGAAGGGGAAGGTAGTGTTGTGGAAACAACACTGCTGGTTGCCTTAGGAATAAAGGACCACCTCTTTCATTTTAAGGTTTTTGCTAAGTAACTGTTGGAGTCAAGGGAGCCATAGGAATATGGAAACTTGTGAGCCATTTAGTCCATAAGCTGAGGAATCAGACGTTGGCAGTGAAGAGACTAGAACAAAGGCAAAATTGTTAAGTCTTGAGTAGAGAGAATAACTTTTTAAGAATGGAGCAGCGAATTTGTTCCTTCTGTTAAAACTGTTTTACATCATCCATATTGTTGTCTGTTAATTATTATTAATACTATTGTTATTTTTTTCTTTATTTATTCAATCTTGTATCTATAAATCCCCCATGAATATTGTTTTTCCTTCTCTCAACAAGAAGGGCATCATACATAACGAAGCGATTAACTGTTTGCTGTCATATTGAACCTATTGTTCTTGAGGAACCTTGTCAAGACAGTAGGGAATGTTTAACCAAACAGGTCAGTTACTAACCTTTCTATTCATTTTCATTCTTTATAAAATAGTTTAAGCCATTACTTTGAGTTCTTTCCTCGTGGGAACGATAATCTAGGCACTAATACTCCCTTTATTACTTGATGTGTGCACTTTCGCACTTGGGTTGAAAGTAAGAGAACACAAGTGTTTTCTCTTACTAAACTAGAACATTCTCCATCATAATATATTTTTCACCAAACAGATTTTGACCCAACAGAAGTCTAACTGAGGAAGAAAGATATAAAATGTCTAGAAAATAACTAACCAGATTAGTAGTTTACCTTGTGCTATTTATAACAATCCTAATTACGAAACTGTGTGAATTTGACAGTTACGTGAGACAGTGTGTAAATTCTCTGACTGTTAAGGAAATTTTGACAGTTGAATCATGAAACTATCATGATAATAGATGTTAGGGCACAATTCATTCCTAACAAGTCAATTAGGACCTAAAAACAACATAAGTTGTGTTTAGAGACATAAATGCCAAATTTGTGATAACAGACGTATTTTGATAATTTTGCAAACTAAGTCTGAACTGAGTTCTGACAGTCTAGTAAAATTCCCTGGTGAATTTTAAGAGATATAAATGTCTATAAATTAATTAAATGATGTGTAGAATAATTTAAATAATTAGGTCAAAGTTTAAGGAAATTCAAAGTCAAAACTATGTAAAAGTAAGCTTAAACTTTACAACTAAGTTTAATCTTTGGTCAAAGATGAATGTCTTGCTTTGCTTGCTATTTATTATGTGTAATTATGTTATTATATAATTGGTTGGTCAAAGATTCAAGTTTGTGATGTGTAAAGTAAAAACCAACAGAAATTAAGTTACTTTTTACATGTAAAAGTCAAATTTTGTGTGCTATGCTTTCTTTTTCAGTGCAACTTGATTCTTCCATGTTTATGTATCATATTCCACGCCATTTTCAAGTGTAATCAGCCTAAGAAAGTTTTAATGAAAGGTTAATGTAACACCCTCCCTTGTATGCATCCAAGAGAGTTGTTTGCTAAGCGGATTAGAGTTCTTTAATCGTATTTTAGAGACTGAAAATCACTTTTACAATGCCAATTAAAAACTTATAATTGAAATCGAGTTCGTCACAAAATCAGAGTATACTTTCAAAATTTCTCAACTACTGAAAATATAACTTTCTTGGAAGACCTTGTTGTTTTAAAAATTCGTATAAAATTCACTTCAACGATTCAAATAAATATTCTTTGTAATCTAGAAACTAGACATCCGGGGCTTCGCGTTCATATAAAACAATAGTAATTTTAAGTTCGTTTGCTCCTCGAAACATAACTCGCAAAATAAGAGAGAAAATAGTGGAAATATCACAAATGTCCTGGCTGGTAAAACTCATAATAAATCGATCTTTTAGAATTTCTTTGCAAAGTTTATATATAGTGAAACTAGACACCTGGGGCTACGCGTGCATATAAATTATAAGAAAATCGGAGGTCCGTAGCCCCAGTACGACAACTTACAAAGTTCTCGCAAAGACTTTTCAAAACTCAGCATTTAGATAACATGTCAAAATCCTTTTCGCAAACGTTTCAACATCTGTTTCCAAAATACTTGCTGGTCATAAAATCGTAATGCAATAATAAAATCATAGTTCACAGTAATAAAAGCTTCTCAATTTCATACAGTCATCCATAAAATATCACATCAATAGCAGCATGCCCAAACAGTAGAAGCCAACAGATAATATCCAAGTCCTCAAAAGCTTTTTACGTCCTCCTGCCATTTTGTAAAAATAGCAGCCCCAAAGGGGTGAGAGAAAATCCCAGTAGTGTGGCAACAAAACCATAATGCAACAATATTAACCAGGCACAAAATCATAAATAGTCACTTCAAACATTTAATCATTTTCATCATATATCATAACGCGTATATAACGCCCTTTTTCCTTTACGCTCATAGCACCGTCGTGCGCGTAGCATCACAGTGGGTATTCCTAATGGCTCCCATGAAGGTGAATCCCACTGTGGAACCTATGCGGACTGAAGCCAAGTGTCCCCTCTCCTGGTACCAGGCATGCCTATATGATGCATGCTCAGTCACATGTCCTCAATACAAATATATATATATATATTCAAGATGTCATGAATCAAGTATACATGCCATGTTATGCAATCGCACCCAACAGAAAAATATATTATGATGTAAAATGCATGCATATATCATATCATCCTTTTATATTCTTACCATTGGCTCATCATTATCATAACATACATAGAACAAATGTGAGCAACACATCACAATTCCATACACTAGCCAATAGTCACATTAGGTAATACCGCCTACACATACCTCAAGTCTTTAACATTCCTTTATCCAAACATCACCAATCAGCCCACACAATTGGAGGTTAGCACACCTAAACATTAGGTACCAAAAAATCAGAATTCGCATCTACTGCTCCAATAAAATAAATGTACTTTCCATGCTTTCCATTCAAGGCTTCTAACCAATTTACCATGAATCCATGCTATTTAATTTTCTGTTTTAACTTTAGTTTTGCCAAAGATTAACAAATGACATACAGACAAATCCTTAAACATTTAATTCGGTAGTCTTTACCATTAATTAGGTGCTACAAATTATTCTTTACATAGCCTTGATCCTCCATGCTTGTGGTTTCGGTTTCTTGTCCATTAAATAGGTGTCTTAGATTTTTCATCTACATAACCAACTCTACCAAGTCATTGGTGCGCTAAAGGGGTCCTTAACATGCAATCCAATTGAATTTACCACATGTAAAACTAGACATACAATACATGGCACATACTAGATAAACTTTATGGCAATATTACTAACAACAAGCATAGTAACTATTAATACAGACTAACAACATAATGTTCCTAATTCATAACAGCAGCTATTGCAATTTTATTAGAGTATGTCTAATTATTACGTGATAACAAACGTGGCATAATGCAATTACTTTACACATATGTTTTACAGGTCAAGCAAACATAACAGAAAAACACATCTTGTTAATTGTTATTGGTGAACACTTATAGTTTATTAAGCATATACAGAAAACGAAATAAGCAAGGATTGACTTACATATACTCATAATTGATCCCACAAAACAATCCAATAATTTTACAATAGAGCTATTTTCCAATGCTAATAATTTTTCCTGCCTTTAATCTTAATTCTACAACATGTTATCAATTGATAAAATCCCAAAGTTGCCCACCTATGTAGGTTCGGCTTTGGCCAGCAACCAAGGGCACAAAATTTAATTATTTGGATAACATTTTCAATAAGGCCTATGGTGGAGTGAACAACGTCATACGCAAGTTATATATATATATATATATATATATATATATATATATATATATTGTTTTAACACAAGTTAAGCTTAACCAAGTATTATGCCTAAGAACCGGTTTAACAACATCAAAAGGAGCTGTATGTTAAGCTTCAAAAATTCAGTCATTAAGTTTGCATGCATTAATATCCAAAAGCTTGGTGACCCAACAGCAGGGGAAAAATGGCAGAAAACTAGCTCCCTAAATCACTCTTGCTAACCGAAACAGAGAAGTAACATATAAGGGGTCAATATTCATAAATACCTTAATGCTTGCATACCACAAACTCGCCACACAGCCAAGGAATTTATCCCCAATTTTTGTTTTTAAAAGACTTAACATTCCTATTCTCCAATGTTCCCACTTTCAGCTACATGCAACACGCTCTAACTCTCCAAGTTCCAACTTTCAACTGCATGCAAGAGGATATATAACACCTCGTAAATCTAAATATGAAATTATATGCTATAATGTGGGTTAAAAAGGGAAGGATTAGTGAAAATTCGGAAATTAAGGCAAAACTGAGTGAAAATGGCAAAATGGTAAGTTACCAAACACGTAACCCGAGGCATGAAAAATTGCGTAGAAGACCTAAAATGATAAAAATAATGCCGGAAATGGATTCAGGACGAAAAATCGAGTGAATAGGCAAGTTTTGAAAATTTTGATGAATAGTGATTTTACCAGTGTAAAAATACTGCGGTATAATGGTACCGATAAAAGTGAAAATTTTATGAATATTTTTAGGAAACAAAAATATGTCTAGAACCAGAAAAATACGTAGATTGTGAAATTGTAGTTGAAATTGATGTTTGAATCAAAGTTAAATCGTGTGTGGGACCCGCCCCACCAAAAGTCACTTAAATCCCTTATTTTCTCTCTCTCCCTCACGCCTTTTCTTTCTCTCCCTCTCTCCTCTCTTTCCTTTCTTCTTCGACGGCAGCACCTCCATGGGAGGGAGGGGAGTTTGTTTTGATTGTTGCCAACTTGAAATCTAGCCACCAAATCAATAGAGTTCCAACATCAAAGTTGTTTGCATTGAGGTTGTGAGTATGTGTCCCTTCTTGAGAGATTCTTGAAAGTGAGTGTGTGATGAGATCTTCCATGGTGAAGGGGTGGCGGTTTTGTGGATTTTGAGGGCCATTGATGGTGCTTTGGCTTGAGTGGAGGCTTGATTATCACTCCTTGGACCACTTGCAAGCTATTGGTGGTAAGGTTTCTCACCCTCACTTGGTTTTTGGTGAGATCATAATATTGATGAGGGTTTTGAAGTTGTATGTTGAGTGATGATAGTTAGGAGCTTCAAATGATATGTCTCCTTTGTAATTAAATGCTTAGAATGACAAATGATGATGATTGATACAATAAAATTTATGATGATGTGGGAATTTTAACTTAGGCAAATTTTGTGTTGAGTTTTCAAGACTTTGTGAAATTGGTATGAGGTTTAATTGAATAATTGAATTATGGACTATTGGTATATGTAAATAATAGGATTATATGATGAGTATAAGTGTTGAATTGGATTGAGAACCTTGTTGGATGGTTCCTTGTGATTTTCGAACCATGTTGTGGGAAGGAAGAATTGAAGTCAAAATATGGTTTTAATCAATGGTTGATACATGGTTTGATGTAGTGAAATTGAAAGGAGAAATGTTGGATGTGTTGTGTGTGTGAGATTTCAACCATATTGAAGGAAATAAAGAAAATAATGTGAAAATATGGTATAACTAATGAGAGATGCCTTAGTGCATAAATGGTGAGTTAGTTTAATGACTAAAATGGTTGAAGTAATTGGATTAAATGTAGATGGCCATTAGGTGAAGTAATTGGATGTGTTGTGTGTGATGAGATCTTCCATGGTGAAGGGGTGGCGGTTTTGTGGATATTGAGGGCCATTGATGGTGCTTTGGCTTGAGTGGAGGCTTGATTATCACTCCTTGGACCACTTGCAAGCTATTGGTGGTAAGGTTTCTCACCCTCACTTGGTTTTTGGTGAGATCATAATATTGATGAGGGTTTTGAAGTTGTATGTTGAGTGATGATAGTTAGGAGCTTCAAATGATATGTCTCCTTTGTAATTAAATGCTTAGAATGACAAATGATGTTGATTGATACAGTAAAATTTATGATGATGTGGGAATTTTAACTTAGGCAAATTTTGCGTTGAGTTTTCAAGACTTTGTGAAATTGGTATGAGGTGTAATTGAATAATTGAATTATGGACTATTGGTATATGTAAATAATAGGATTATATGATGAGTATAAGTGTTGAATTGGATTGAGAACCTTGTTGGATGGTTCCTTGTGATTTTCGAACCATGTCGTGGGAAGGAAGAATTGAAGTCAAAATATGGTTTTAATCAATGGTTGATACATGGTTTGATGTAGTGAAATTGAAAGGAGAAATGTTGGATGTGTTGTGTGTGTGAGATTTCAACCATATTAAAGGAAGTAAAGAAAATAATGTGAAAATGTGGTATAACCAATGAGAGATGCCTTAGTGCATAAATGGTGAGTTAGTTTAATGACTAAAATGGTTGAAGTAATTGGATTAAATGTAGATGGCCATTAGGCCTAAGTTGTTTTGTTGAGAATTATTGTACTTTTAGAGTGAATTGGCTGTCTTGAAATTGTATTGATGATCATGTTGATTGATCATTATAGGTTCCCTCTCACGGATTCGTTAGACGAGGAATTAAGCTTGGAGCTTACGTTGAGGAGCATTGGCTTCGGAGTGAGGTAAACCTTTGGAACTTGGATTTTATTCCCTCGTGTGTTCCACCACACCTAGTGGAAGGTTGTGGTTGGATTTGATGCCTTTGATTATGTATAAATGTATGTTCATGCATTATTGACATGATTGTGTGAAATGCTTGGAGCATGTTGTGTGATATAATTGTGATCTCTGGCCAGTAGATGTGTGTTGGTTTGGACGTCCGCTGGAGATATCCTTTGGGGATTCTGGTCGGGTTTTGCCGTGGAACCGACTCTGGGAGCGGTACCAGGATGATCCAAACGTGGGACTTCCGCTGGATAGGTCTCATGAGGAGTTCCAGTTGGGTTTTGCCATGGGGTCGTCTCAACCATGGGAGAGGCACCAGGAAGATTCCGGGAGTAATATGATGGGGTCCTTTAAGGGAATCCTGATGTGGACGTCCTTGGATATTTGTGCCCAGTTGTTGTTGTGTGATAATTGTATGTTATGCATTTTATATGATGATCATTGTATGCACATTGAGTGAGCCATGGGGTGGAATGATCCTCTAGTACCCTTGGTTTACTGAGATATATTTGTATATCTCACCCCGCGTTTGGGGACATCATTTCAGGTCTTGCTGAGCATGGTGGATCTCCGGGCAAGAGGCCCGCTTAGTGGAAGAGTATAGCGTGAGGATCATTTGGAGGGCCTAGCATGTTAGAAGATTCTGTCGAATATACGTAGTATAGGATTTTATGCTTTGTAATTAGATTATGAATTTGTACATGTTGAAATGCCCTGCTGTGTATATTCATGACTAGATGTAGTCTTGCAAATAAATGATGTATAACTATGTTTTGATCCTTTTGTATATTTGGGGTGAGCATGAGAACATGTCCATAGCCACCTATAATGTATTGGAAGCATGTAATGTAATGTAAAGGGCTTTAGGCCTAGTTCAAGATTGTATATGTGAATAATGTTAAAATGCATGCAAATGGACCTTATGATTGAAACCTAATCAATATAGTATAGGAATGATGAACTGTGATGGGTTGTAAGTGCCCCAAGGCTTGTTGGTCCTTGTGTGTGCCACCCATTCGATATATATATGTCTTGATGTCTTAGGTTGCTTTGGCAAAATTTGGGAAAGTTGTAAAATCAAAGTAGGTTCTGCCGAAATTTCTAAAATAAACCTAGTTGTTGCTAGCATTTCACTCCTTATATAATAGAATTGAACCCTTTTGCCTTCATGAAAGTTGTAGGCCTTTCTCTTAGCTTTCCAATGAGACCGAGATTGTGTAAATTGGAGTTGTATAACTTAAGTTATGGGCAGAACACTATAGAAGGGTCAGATTTCATAAATTTGAGCTTCTGTCTTCCAAGTAATCGATTACCAGAGCATTGGTAATCGATTACCTAGTTCAGTAATCGATTACCAATCTCTGTTAATCGATTACCAGAAAACAGGGGAGCCCAAATTAAGGTTCTGACTTCTACAGTAACCTTTGGTAATCGATTACCTCAAGCATGGTAATCGATTACCACTGTGTTAAAGTTCAAAAATGTGTTTTCTAAAATCTAAAATAAATGGCATTGCTTAGAGGGATTATGTTTAGTAAGTTTTTAAGCTTCCGCGAGTTTTGCAATTACAATTATGGCGTTGTTTTAATTGATTACGGAAATGGTTAATGTTTAAAGAAAGGAATGTAATAAAAGAAAAAGTTTACCCGTAATTTAATTAACTCAATTACTATGATTGTAACTGCACTTAATACCATATGCAATGATAACATTACCGGTACGTAACGGGTTGTTACATTTTATGGTATCAGACCAGTTTCTTAGGGAACTCTGATTGTTGTATGATTGTGATAAGTGTTGTATAGTTGTACATAGACTCTTATTGATTACTGCACATGTGCTTCCTTAGTTGTTAGTATTTGGGTGTCCTAGAGACAATCTTATGATTAAATAAGGACAGATATGTAGACCTTTTTAACATTGTCGCAAATAAATAAAAGCATTCTTCATCTTGTTTCATAATTATGTCTCGATATTAATATTAATATATTATGAATAACTTGATAAACCCCGTGGAATAAAATAGGTATCTCTTGAGTATCTGTGATGAGATCACAATCATGAGGATTCAAGAATACCGGATGTTTATTCCTAATTTTATGTTCATAGTCTAGAGATACTGAGAATGGGGTCAGTAATCTCGGGTAAGACTAGCACGACTTATCTATTTGTATATGGATACAAGGTATAGACCTCATGTGCTACAGATATGGAGATGTCTTAGCTAAAGTCGTGGGTGGACCTATAAGGGTATAGCTCGCACTGAACGGACCCACAAAGAGACTCTATGAGGAACTCTCAGTGAGAGTATCATTAGAGTAGTCTCTTTATATTTGGGTATGTCTTTCCTAAGACCAGAAGTTATTACCTAGACTGTGTTCTAGAAGGCATGCTTTGATTGTGCACCTCGTCTGCCTGAAACATGGAGACTCATAGGTATACTGTTGGGCTTGTCCTGAAAGAACACAGGGCTAGGGTGATAAGCTGAAGGAATTCGTCAAATCTCTGTGAGAGATTAGGTTATCAGTAAACCGGAGAAATCGGGATGACATTTACAGGGACTCGGGAATCTATGCATAGTAAAAGAGATCATGAGATGATCTTCCTTTAGAGTCTGTAAATTGAAGATTCCCTATTTCGAATAACGCTTACCCTAAACCGCAGGGGTTGATACGCTTCCTTACCCTAGGTTTTATGGGAAGGTAACCGAGACGAAAGGAAATATATACGGCAACCAAATATGTTTAATAGGATGATCAAATCATTAATCTAACTAGTTCTGGGGCAACAAAGCATTGCTAGTGCTCTGTGTTGTCATTAGATGGGTTGTGGGCTTATTGGGCCCAAGCCCATTTATGTCAGTGGCTAAGTTGGACCTAATGGGTCACACACAAACACCTAATTGTCTAGATGCTCTAGCATTAAAGGTATTGGGCCTAATAATAGTTATTAGCCCAAGAAGTTGTTTGGAACTCCACCTAAAGGGGTGGAGGGCGCATGGTTCATTGTAATGGGCTTGGATAGTCCAAGACATTACTAATTAATTTAATTAGTTAAATTAATTATCAAACATTTAAATTTTGAATTTTGGAATTCGAAATTTGAATTTTGAAATTTTGAATTTTGAATTTGAATTTCGAAATTCGAATTTTGAATTTGAAATTTGAAATTTGAATTTTGAAATTTGGATTTTGAATTCGAATTTTGAAATTTGAATTTTGAAATTTGAAAATTTGAATTTTGAATTTGAATGTTTGAACATTTGAATTTGAATATTTGAATGTTTGAATTCAAATATTTGAATTTGAATTTGAATTGCCTATGAAAGGTTGTTTCATAACAAAAGGATAAGATGAGATCTTGTTGGAACAAATCACTAGTATCATGAGAGAATCTTTTGGACAAGATCCAAGGCCATATATGGCGCTTATTTGGGTTGTTGGTGAGAAAGATTTGCTCATCAAAATCAGCTCCAGAAGATTCAGTCAGTTGGGTTGGGGCGCACCATATAGCTGATCTTATGAAGATTTCTGATCAGAATTTTGAATAGGTTTTGAACCAATTCTCAAGAGAATATTCTAGGAGACTGTTAGCAATTTTTGAAATAAAACAGCTCCACTTCTCTCTCTCCAATCTGGCGCCTAATGGAGAAAAATCTGATTGGTATTTTATTTTAAATACTCTCCTCTTATGCGCCTATGTGATCAGTTGTTCCTCCAAGGGTTTTTCTGAAAACCTAGCCTATTCTCTCCTCTCTCCTGCGCCACTTGTGAAGCTTTCACATTGAGAGCTTCACTTTTTCAAACACTTTCACCTAGCCTCCATCTTCACACATAGAGCGCCTAGCAAGCCTCTTTGTGGTGATCATCCGGTGGCTTCACAAGAAGGAGTTCTTGCACCTAGACGAGTGGGTGGTGTGGATCAACGTTAGAGGGTCTGAACCCTTCAGACCGGCCTTGATCATCTGGTGATTTCACGAACAAGGTAACATCATGCTTTCCTAAAGCATTATCTTGATGTGCATGTATATTCCGTAAAGAAAAATTTTGTTTTTCCCTCTTGCATGCATCGGCCTTCAAGGCCATTTCGAACTTTCAAGTGGTATCAGAGCCCGGTTTTACCATCGACGGGTGATGGTACCTTGTTTGTGATCATATTTTTCACGGTTAAAATCTCTTTAAAGGTTAAAGATTCAATTTTTTTTATGAAT
Organism: Gastrolobium bilobum; assembly: GCF_033153095.1. Lineage (NCBI taxonomy): Eukaryota > Viridiplantae > Streptophyta > Magnoliopsida > Fabales > Fabaceae > Gastrolobium > Gastrolobium bilobum. Next base: position 2,127 of record NW_026898060.1, on the reverse strand, counting down.
GGATTCTAATTTACAATACTTTAAACGGTTAAAGTTTTCGTTTTTATGAACATGTTATTTCGAATGCCATGTTCATGCATCCATTCATATTCATGATTATCTTTTTCTTTATAAAAGTTTTAAAAGGAAGCACCTTTTTGAAGGGTGGAGTTCGACCATGAAAGGTGTTTTGAACACCTTGATTGTTTTCTTATTTTTTTCTCCATGAATTGTTTCATGAGCATGAAATAAATTTTTTCGAAAATTAATCTCATATACATGAGTATATGGTTCGGTCATTAAGTGTTGATGGCTATATGCATGATTTAATTTTGTGTTCTTTGAGAAAGAGTCAACAAAATTAGAATTATATTAATTGTTATATAATTCGGCCAATTGAAAAATTTTAAATATGTTTTGATAATTAATTGTTAAATATCAAGACATACGTGAAAAATATATATTATGTGATAATATTTTGTACTTGTGAGTTGTCTAACATTTCAGGTGCAAAAGAGGAAGGGGATGGTCATAGTGCCCGGAATTTGAAATTTCAAATTTAAATTAATGTGTAATTTTAGGCTCTTTTAAAAGAGATGTAATTTGAATTTCAAATTTTGTAATTTAAATTTTGTATTTTAAATTTTGTCCCTCCAAGATGTTTTGGAGTTTCTTTAATTGTAATTAGAGAAATTAGGCTAGTGGCGTATAGACGACAAGAAGCCGAGGCTTGAGAAGCAAGATGGACAAAAGAGCGAGCACCATGACTATCTCAAAATAAAACTGTTTTATTTGCATGTATGTTATTATACGACTAGTATGCATGAGATAGAGGATCGCGATATGTATGCTTTATGACTTATGACGTCTAGTATGCATGAGTTGGACTAAATCGCGTTTGTATGATTATTATGCAAGTCCAATTGCGACTAGTTTAAACCATTAGATGTATGACATAGGTTACGACTAGCATGATAATATATTAATGTGTTTGATGAGACTTAATAAACCCTTAATAAAATGAACCCTTAAAAGGAATAAAATTATTAAGCGCATGATTACCTCCCACCACCAATATTACTCAAACCTCCTCTAAATAGTTGTGCTCTACAACCCAGTTGGGACCCACTGTTTCGTTGAGTAAGAGTAGTATTAGAAGTGTAAGACACTTGGGGTGCTGGTTAGTGCTTAACTGAGACATAAGCTGCAGGCCCAGCCGGGCTTATGTGCTTAGGGTAATAGTGCTAGGTTGGTTGCATGAGATGCACCACTAAGTGACAAGGAGTTGTCAACCTAATGTTAAGAAAGGGTATGAGATACCATTGATAAAGATCAATCCATTATTTAAATTAATCTTGCGGTCTCAGACGGGGGTTAAAATAAATAATCGCATTCTTAATCCCACTAAGGTAAATTCTAAAAGTAGAATAACCCTAAGTCAAAAGGAAGGGTCATTGACTTAGATAAAATAGTGGGAGGGGCAAAATTATTTAAAGTTTTTAATAATTTGTTTTTACTACATGACCAAATATTAATTAATTTTATCTTTACATTTTCCAGTTAATTAGTATGACTAATACACTGTCACTGCGCTTCATACTTGATACGAACAAGCTGACCGGTCCAAATTTTATGGACTGGTATCGAAACCTAAGAATTGTTCTAAGGGCCGAAAAGATTGCTTACGTCCTAGATGCTGAATTACCCGTAGCTCCTAGGGAAGGGGAAGATGGGTTCACGGAATTTGATTTCGAGGCCCACAAACAGCACATGGATGACAATGTGTTGGCTGTCTGCATCATGTTGGCATCCATGTCGCCTGAACTGCAAAAGCAGCATGAGCATATGGATGCTCCCTCTATTGTCTTACATCTCAAGGAGTTGTATGACATTAAAGGCAGGCATGAGAGGTATGAGGCCTCAAGAGAATTGTTCTCTTGTAGGATGTCTGAGAGCATGTCTGTTGGCAGTCATGTTCTTAAGATGATCGGTCTGATTGAGAAGCTAGGAAATCTAGGCTTTATCATGGATGTTGAACTAAGTAATGACTTAGTGCTCACCTCACTTCCACCTTCCTTTAGTCAATTCATCATGAATTACCACATGCATGGGATGCAAGTGAGCTTGCCTGAGTTGTTAAGTATGTTA
>NW_026898059.1:0-43854 GCF_033153095.1 Gastrolobium bilobum | reverse complement strand
TGTGTTCATGGTTTTGTTCCTTTTTCTTTGTGAAAGTTTTGAAAAGAAACACCTTTTTGAAAGGGATAATTCGGCCATTAGGGGTACTTTGAGTACCTTGATTGTTTTCTTATTTTTCTCTATGAATTGTTCCATGGTTTAATTTTGTGCTCTTTGAGAAAGAGTCATCAAAATTTGAATTATATTAATTGTTATATAATTCAGCCATTAAGAGAAAAATTAAGAAAATTTGAATTATGATTGTTGTACTGATATTTTAATTGTTAAAATGTTAAGATGTATGGATGAACATGTTTTGTAATATTTGATATTATGTGCTTGCAAGTTATTTAACTTTTCAGGTGCAGATTGGAAGGGGATGGTCATGGTGCCCGAGTTTAAATTTCAAATTTTAAATTTTAAAGTAAAGGTGTAATTTTGCTCTATTTAAATTAAAGATGTAAATTTAAATTTTGAATCTTAGTATCTTCATTTGTCCCTCCAAAGATGTTTTGCAGTTTCTTTAGATATGTTGTAATTAGAGAATTAGGCTAGTGGCGTTTAGACGAGAAGAAGCCGTGGCCTAAGGAGCAAGATGGAAGAATGCGCGAGCACCATGACTGTCTCAAATAAAATTGTTTTATATGCTTGTATGTTTTAAAACGACTAGTATGCATGAGATAGTGTATCGCGGATGTATGCTTTTATGTTTTAAAAACGACTAGTATGCATGAAATTGGACAAATCGCGTTTGTATGTATTATGATGCACGTCCAATTACGACTAGTGTAATCCGATAGATGTTTGACATAGGTTACGACTAGCATGATAATAATGCATACGCGTTTGATGAGACTTAATAAACCCGAAATAAAAGGAACCCTAAAGAAATCAATTATTAAGTGCATGATTACCTCCTACCACCAATATTACTCAAACCTCCTCTAAATAGGGTGCTCCAAAACCCAGTTGGGACCCACTGTTTCGTTGCGTAAGAGAAATATTAGAAGTGTTAGACACTTAGGGTGCTGGTTAGTGCTTAACTGAGTACATAAGTTGCAGGCTCAGCCGGGCTCATGTGCTTAGGGTAATAGTGCTCGGTTGGTTGCATGAGATGCACCACTAAGTGACAAGGAGTTGTCAACCTAATGTTAAAGAGAGGGTATGAGATATTGTTGATAAGGATCAGTTAATTTATTCTTGCGGTCTTAGACGAGGGTTAAAATAAATGATCGCACTCTTAAAATCCCACTAAGGTAAAATCTAAAAGTAGAATAACCCTAAGTCAAATTTAAAGGTCATTGACTTAGATAAAATAGTGGGAGGGGCATATTATTTAAAGTCTTTAATAATTTGTTCTTATTACACAAAATATATTAATTAATTTATCTTTATATTTTTCAGTTTTAGTATGACTAATCCACTGTCACTGCGCTCCATACTTGATACGAACAAACTGACCAGTTCAAACTTTATGGACTCGTATCGGAACTTAAGAATTGTTCTTAGGGCCGAAAAGATAGCTTATGTCCTGGATGCTGATTTACCCTTAGCTCCTAAGGAAGGGGAAGCTGGTTATGAGAATTTCGATTTCGAAGCTCATAAACAGCACATGGATGACAATGTATTGACAGTCTGCATCATGTTGGCATCCATGTCGCCTGAACTGCAAAAGCAGCATGAGCATATGGATGCTCCCTCTATTTTCTTACATCTCAAGGAGTTGTATGATATTAAAGGCAGGCATGAGAGGTATGAGGCATCTAGAGAATTATTCTCATGCAGGATGTCTGAGAGCATGTCTATGAGCAGTCATGTTCTTAAGATGATCGGGCTCATTGAGAAGCTAGGAAATCTAGGCTTCGTGATGGATGCCGAGCTAAGTAATGACTTAGTCCTCACCTCACTTCCACCTTCCTTCAGTCAATTCATTATGAATTACAACATGCATGGGATGATTGTGAGCTTGCCTGAGTTGTTGAGTATGTTAACAAATGCTGAAGTGTCTATCAAGAAGGATAAGACACAAGCTCTTCTGATTAGTGGGCCTAGCAAGGCCAAGGGTAAGGGCAAGGAGCCTGCAAAAGGCAACTCCCTCAAACCCAAATGCAAACCCAAAAAGAAGGGTAAGAGTGCATCCAAGGACAAAAGTGATGCTGAGTGCTTCCATTGTGGCAAGAAAGGCTGAAGAGTGTGAAGGACAAGAAGCATGGTGATGCTTCTACCTCAGGTATTTACATGATTGAGATAAATTATTCTTGTGCTAATCCGACTTCATGGGTATTGGATACCGGTTGTGGTTCTCATATTTGCAATTTGTTGTAGGTGCTTAGGAGCCCTAGAAGATTGGAGAAGAACGAGGTGGACCTCCGCGTTGGTAATGGAGCAAGAGTTGCTGCTCATGCTGTTGGAGATACCGACCTCATTTTGCCTACGGGCCTTTTATTGCATTTGAATAATTGTCTTTATGTTCCAAGTATTTCTAGAAACATTATTTCTATTTCTTGTTTAGAACAATATGGTTTTGCTTTCACTATTAGGGATGGTACATTTTCGATCACTTTGAATGGTATTGTTTTTGGTACTGCTTCTTTAATAAATGGATTATATGTTTTGGAAATGGGAACTGAAGTGCTCAATGTGAATGTGAAACGACCTAGGACAGATAATCAATCTTATCTTTGGCATTGTAGACTAGGGCACATAAACGAAACAAGATTGTCTAGGATGCATGCAAATGGATACCTAGATTCCATGAATTTGGAATCCTATGGACAATGTGAATCTTGTCTAGCTGGGAAAATGACTCATCACAAGCCCAAAGGGCTTGAGAGTCATAGGGCTAGTGAGTTATTAGAACTCATTCACACTGATGGATGTGGCTCAATGTCTATAGAGGCTAGAGGAGGATACTCCTATTTCATTACCTTTACAGATGATAAATCAAGATTTGGGTATGTGTACCTAATGAGATATAAATCCGAAGCCTTTGAAAAGTTCAAAGAGTATAGGAATGAAGTAGAGAAACAGCGTAGCAAGATGATTAAGACATTGCGATCAGATCGTGGTGGTGAATATCTGAGCCATGAGTTTCAGAATTATCTGAGATAAAATGGAATTATCTCGCAGCTTACTGCACCTTACACACCACACCAAAATGGTGTATCCGAAAGGAGAAACAGGACCTTGTTAGACATGGTTAGGTCTATGATGAGTGAGACTCAACTTCCAAAATCGTTTTGGAGATATGCCTTAGACACAGCGGCATACCTTCTAAAAAGGGTACCGTCTAAATCTGTTCAGACCACACCATATGAGATATGGAATGGTAAGAGACCCAACCTGAGTTACCTCAGGGTATGGGGATCGCCAGCATATGTCAAAGCGTTGGCATCAGACAAACTTAGTGCTAAGAGTACTAAATGTCTATTTGTGGGGTATCTCAAAGGTACTAAGGGATATTACTTTTACTCCATGGATGAACACAAGGTGTTTGTGTCCAAGAATGCTGAGTTCCTTGAGAATGATTTGATCTCTAAAGGAGCCAGTGGGAGTAAGATTGCTCTTGAAGAAGTTCAAGAACCACATGAACAGATTGAGGAACCCGAGTCTGCTCCGCAGGCGACGTTCTCCAATGGAGAAGTAAACACATAACTCCGTAGGTCTAGTAGGGTCATCAATCCACCTGAGAGGTATGGGTTTGTGATTGAGAATCAACAAACCATCGAGGATGATGAACCTAGTAACTATGAGGAGGCAGTCAAGGATGTTGACTCCTCTAAATTGCTTGAAGCCATGGAATCTGAAATAGATTCGATGCATCAAAACAAGGTATGGTCCTTGGTTTCAAAACCGCAAGGAATAGTTCCTATCGGTAATAAATGGGTCTTTAAAAGAAAGACTGATGCAAATGGCAACGTTCAAACCTACAAAGCTAGGTTGGTTACGAAAGGATATCGTCAAAGACAAGGAGTTGACTATGATGAGACTTTCTCACTAGTTGCCATGATCAAATCTATTAGGATCATGCTTGCCATAGCAGCATATCATGACTACGAAATTTGGCAAGTGGATGTCAAGACCGCCTTCCTGAATGGATTCTTGAAGGAGGAAGTGTACATGACACAATCTGAAGGTTTTGAAGCCAAAGGCCAACAGCATATGGTATGCAAATTTAAAGGTCAATATATGGGCTAAAACAAGCATCAAGGAGTTGGAATATTCGTTTTGATGAAGTTGTTAGGAGTAACGGTTTCATCAAGAACAAGGATGAACCTTGTGTTTACAAGAAGGTTAGTGGGAGTAATGTCGTTTTCTTGGTACTTTATGTAGATGACATATTACTTATAGGAAATGACATCCCCACATGACAAACAACGAAAGACTGGCTTTCAAAAAGCTTCACCATGAAGGATTTGGGAGAAGCGGCCTTTATACTTAGTACAAAGATCTCTAGAGATAGATCCAAAAGGCTGCTGGGTTTATCTCAATCCACGTATGTTGACAAGATGCTAAAGAGGTTTAGAATGGAAGGGTCGAAAAGGGGTTTTCTTCTCGTCAGTCATGGAATGAGGTTTAGAAGCAGCCTGAGAAGGATCGCATGAGTGGAATTCCATGCGCTTCGGCTATTGGATCCATCATGTATGCCATGATATGTACGAGACCAGATGTCTCATATGTTGATGAGGACTAGGAGGTGGCATGACCAAGACAACAAACTTGGAGGACATACAAGGTCTTGGAGGCCCAATGACAAGAGCAAAAGCTAAAAAGGCTAAAGAGGCTCTAAATCTCTTGGTGACCACTTTACTTGAGACAAGCCCAAGTCTAAAGGAAGAAGAGCCCAAAATGATACACTTAATTCAAATTGAAGACCTTGAAGAATAAGCCTCAATGGATATGCATGAAGGCTTTATTTTACTTGGCCCAAATTCTGCACTTAATTTTTATTTTCTTATATTTAGTTAAACTTTTTGTAATAAGGCTTATTGGGCTGGATTATTGGGCTGTCTATTTTCTTTTATGTGTAAGCACTTTTAGGTTAAACTCAATATGGTTGTTGCCCACTATATAAGGGAACACCATGGCTTTTGAAGACAGATTTGGAATATCAAGTTAACCTATTTTGGTGAGACTAGTTCTCTTGGGTTCTTTTGAGAATCTCTGAACTTATCAAGGGCATCAATCCTTGTGGCGTTCTTGGGCTTATCAATTCTTTCGAATTGTGGCGCCTACCTATAATCCTTAAACTCCAATTTCGTTCTATATTATCTTGGATTCATATCTCTCGAATTCCTTATCCTTTTCCGGTGATTCTTGTGCCAAAATCGTGATTCAGGAAGCCATCTTTCGCCTCGTTTTGGAATCACCCAAATCCGAGGTCCGTAGCGTGAGATACGGTCTGTTTTTAACAGTACGTGTTGGCGGCTGAATTTGGAGTTATAATTTTCCATTCCTAGTAGATCCATTCCTCCAATCTATTGGGGGATCATATCATATGTTTTGAGCATTACGAGCAGATACCAGTCAGACCCTGGAGAAGGTCACTGGACAGCAGTCAAAACCATCCTTAAGTACTTGAGAAGAACTAAGGATGCGTTTCTGGTCTATGGTGGGGTGGATGAGCTTTCAGTGAAAGGATTCACTTATGCCAACTTTCAGAGTGACAAAGATGACTGCAAGTCACAGTCAGGATTCGTATTCACCTTAAATGGTGGGGCAGTGTCTTAGAAGAGTTCCAAGTAGGAGACTACGGCAGATTCAACGACAGAAGCTGAATACATAGCTGCTTCAGAAGCGGCTAAGGAGGCCGTGTGGATCAAGAAGTTCATATCTGAACTAAGGGTGGTTCCAAGCGTGGATGAGCCCATACAATTGCTTTGCGACAACACAGGAACCATTGCGCAGTCAAAGGAACCTAGGTCTCATCAAAGATCTAAGCACGTGCTCCGCAGATATCACCTGATTAGAGAAATCATTGATAGAATGGATGTAAAGATAGATTATGTTCCCACAGATGATAACCTAGCCGATTCTCTGACGAAGGCTGTTTCTTAGAGAAAACATGATAGTCATTATGAGGATTTAGGTATACGACTTAGGTCAGGTTGGCTCTAGGCCAAGTGGGAGCTTGTTAGTATATGGATGTCCTAGAGACAATCTTTTGATTAGATTAGGACATATGTGGACCTTTTTATATTGTCGCAAATAAATAATAAGCACTCTTTATCCTATTTCATATTTTGTCTCAATATTATTGTTAATATATTATATGAGTAACTGGATAAACCCCTTGGAATAAAATAGGTATCTCTGGAGTATCTGTGGTGAGATCTCGATCATGAAGATTTAAGGATACCAGATGTTTATTCCTAATTTTATGTTCCTAGTCTAGAGACACTGAGAATGTGGATCAGTAATCTCGGGTAAGACTAGCACGACTTATCTACTTGTATTCGGATACAAGGTAAAGACCTCATGAGCTACAGATATGGAGATGTCTTAGCTAAAGTCGTGGGTGGACCTATAAGGGTATAGCTCGCACTGAACAGACCCACAAAGAGACTCTATGAGGAAATCTTACAAAAGTATCATTAGAGCAGTGTCTTAATATTCGGGGATGTCTTTCCTTAGACCATAAGTTGACACCTAAACTGTGTTCTAGAAGGCATGGTTTGATCGTATACCTCGTCTTCCTGAAACATGGAGACTCATAGGTATACTTTTAGGTTAAACTCAATATGGTTGTTGCTCACTATATAAGGGAACACCATGGCTTTTGAAGACAGATTTGGAATATCAAGTTAACCTATTTTGGTGAGACTAGTTCTCTTGGGTTCTTTTGATAATCTCTGAACTTATCAAGGGCATCAATCCTTGTGGCGTTCTTGGGCTTATCAATTCTTTGGAATTGTGGCGCCTACCTATAATCCTTAAACTCCAATTTCGTTCTATATTATCTTGGATTCATATCTCTCGAATTCCTTATCCTTTTCTGATGATTCTTGTGCCAAAATCGTGATTCAGGAAGCCATCTTTCACCTCGTTTTGGAATCACCCAAATCCGAGGTCTGTAGAGTAAGATACTCTCTGTTCTTAACAGGTCGTGTTGGTGGATGAATTTGGGGTTAGAATTTCCATTCCTAGTAGATCCATTCCTCCATTTCTATTGGGGATCATATCATGTGGTAATCAGAGCTCAGTTCTAGGATTGGAATTGGGTTTGATTTTTCTCCATTGTTTCCATCTATTCTGATCACACATTTGGTAACCCTAATCCCTAGTATTTGTGTTTTTAATTTTGAATTGTGCAATTCTGTTTTAGCCTTTGTTGTTGGTTCCTAATTTGTTCCTTTGATATTCTGTTTGTTTCAATTTCTTGTTATGTTCATAATTTCTGCACTTGTGTTCTTAAGGTTCGTCCTATGTTCATCATTGTTCTTGATTTTTAATCCTTTCAATCCTTGTTCCTTGAGTAGTATGCTGTTAGTGTGTTAAATACTAGCTTGTTTTGTGGAGAATTCAATCAAATTCAGTTTAGCATTACTGCAATCTGAATTTTTCATTCCAAAATTACAAATTCCATTTTATTGAAGAGTCAGGTTTTATAAAATAAAAAAAAAGGTTGAAAAAAAAAAAAATATATATATATATATATGCTATACAGCTACTTGTTACACACTACTACTCTCAAATCAGGTCCAAAGTGTCTTCCTTGAATAATTCCTTCAATTTGTTTTGTTTTTCTTTGTTTTGCCTTCTTTGACATATTTCCAATTTGTCATTACGAATTCTTGAGTTTGGGATTGTACTCTTGAGTGTTCTTGGAGATTCTGTTAAGAATTGAAAGAGAGCTATTGAGAGGAAAAAGGCAAGAGAGCACACTACACAAAAGCCTAATAGAGAGCAACAAACACGAGTGATACATTTTAAGAGTGTAAACACGTGAGCGAGTGGTGAGGTCCAATTTCTTTTATTCTTGTTCTTTTCCTTGAATTATGGCAGGTGCAGGTGGTGAAGGTAGCCCTCCTCGTGAGAGAGAAAACAGGTTGCTAATCGATGCCATTATGGATCGAATGCAAACGATGATGAGGGAGCAAACAGAGGACTTATATGAGAGAATTGAGCACTTAGAAAATCAAGGGACTCATGATGATGATGGAGGTAGAAGAAGGGTTGATAGAAGGAGAAGAGATAATGAGGATGTTGCTAGAGAGGATATAATTATGGGGGTGAAGCTTAATATACCATCTTTTAAAGGAAAAGTGATCCGGAGGCCTATTTGGAGTGGGAAATGAAGATTGAGCATTTATTTTCATGTCATAACTATACTGAAGAAAAGAAAATGAAGGTGGCAGCCATGGAGTTTAGTGATTATGCTCTCATTTGGTGGGACCAATTGCAAAAGGAGAGGGTAAGATATGAAGAACCATTGGTGGATAGTTGGATGGAGATGAAAAGGCTAATGAGAAGAAGATTTGTTCCTTCCCATTATCATAGAGACCTTCACAATAAACTTCAACGGCTTACACAAGGTAACAAGAGTGTAGATGAGTATTATAAAGAGATGGAGGTTTCCTTGATTAGAGCAAATGTTAGTGAAGAACGGGAGGCTACTATGGCACGTTTCTTGCATGGACTGAATAGTGACATAAGGGATGTTGTGGAGTTGCAAAATTATGTGGAGTTGGAGGATTTAGTGCATCAAGCTAGTGATGAGGAAATAGGAGGTGGCATGGCCAAGACAACAAACTTGGAGGACATACAAGGTCTTGGAGGCCCAATGACAAGAGCAAAAGCTAAAAAGGCTAAAGAGGCTCTAAATCTCTTGGTGACCACTTTACTTGAGACAAGCCCAAGTCTAAAGGAAGAAGAGCCCAAAATGATACACTTAATTAAAATTGAAGACCTTGATGAATAAGCCTCAATGGATATGCATGAAGGCTTTATTTTACTTGGCCCAAATTCTGCACTTAATTTTTTATTTTCTTATATTTAGTTAAACTTTTTGTAATAAGGCTTATTGGGCTGGATTATTGGGTTGTCTATCTTCTTTTATGTGTAAGTACTTTTAGGTTAAACTCAATATGGTTGTTGCCCACTATATAAGGGAACACCATGGCTTTTGAAGACAGATTTGGAATATCAAGTTAACCTATTTTGGTGAGACTAGTTCTCTTGGGTTCTTTTGAGAATCTCTGAACTTATCAAGGGCATCAATCCTTGTGGCGTTCTTGGGCTTATCAATTCTTTGGAATTGTGGCGCCTACCTATAATCCTTAAACTCCAATTTCGTTCTATATTATCTTGGATTCATATCTCTCGAATTCCTTATCCTTTTCCGGTTATTCTTGTGCCAAAATCGTGATTCAGGAAGCCATCTTTCACCTCGTTTTGGAATCACCCAAATCCGAGGTCGGTAGCGTGAGATACGCTCTGTTCTTAACAGGTCGTGTTGGTGGATGAATTTGGGGTTAGAATTTCCATTCCTAGTAGATCCATTCCTCCATTCCTATTGGGGATCATATCATGTGGTAATCAGAGCTCAGTTCTAGGATTGGAATTGGGTTTGATTTTTCTCCATTGTTTCCATCAATTCTGATCACACATTTGGTAACCCTAATCCCTAGTATTTGTGTTTTTAATTTTGAATTGTGCAATTCTGTTTTAGCCTTTGTTGTTGGTTCCTAATTTGTTCCTTTGATATTCTGTTTGTTTCAATTTCTTGTTGTGTTCATAATTTCTGCACTTGTGTTCTTAAGGTTCGTCCTATGTTCATCATTGTTCTTGATTTTTAATCCTTTCAATCCTTGTTCCTTGAGTAGTATGCTATTAGTGTGTTAAATAATAGCTTGTTTTGTGGTGAATTCAATCAAATTCAGTTTAGCATTACTGCAATCTGAATTTTTCAAGTTGAAAAAAAAAAATATATGCTATACAGCTCTACTTGTTACACACTACTACTCTCAAATCAGGTCCAAAGTGTCTTCCTTGAATAATTCCTTCAATTTGTTTTGGTTTTCTTTGTTTTGCCTTCTTTGACATATTTCCAATTTGTCATTACGAATTCTTGAGTTTGGGATTGTACTCTTGAGTGTTCTTGGAGATTCTGTTAAGAATTGAAAGAGAGCTATTGAGAGGAAAAAGGCAAGAGAGCACATTACACAAAAGCCTAATAGAGAGCAACAAACACGAGTGATACATTTTAAGAGTGTAAACACGTGAGCGAGTGGTGAGGTCCAATTTCTTTTATTCTTGTTCTTTTCCTTGAATTATGGCAGGTGCAGGTGGTGAAGGTAGCCCTCCTCGTGAGAGAGAAAACAGGTTGTTAATCGATGCCATTATGGATCGAATGCAAACGATGATGAGGGAGCAAACAGAGGACTTATATGAGAGAATTGAGCACTTAGAAAATCAAGGGACTCATGATGATGATGGAGGTAGAAGAAGGGTTGAAAGAAGGAGAAGAGATAATGAGGATGTTGCTAGAGAGGATATAATTAAGGGGGTGAAGCTTAATATACCATCTTTTAAAGGAAAAAGTGATCCGGAGGCCTATTTGGAGTGGGAAATGAAGATTGAGCATTTATTTTCATGTCACAACTATACTGAAGAAAAGAAAATGAAGGTGGCAGCCATGGAGTTTAGTGATTATGCTCTTATTTGGTGGGACCAATTGCAAAAGGAGAGGGTAAGATATGAAGAACCATTGGTGGATAGTTGGATGGAGATGAAAAGGCTAATGAGAAGAAGATTTGTTCCTTCCCATTATCATAGAGACCTTCACAATAAACTTCAACGGCTCACACAAGGTAACAAGAGTGTAGATGAGTATTATAAAGAGATGGAGGTTTCCTTGATTAGAGCAAATGTTAGTGAAGAACGGGAGGCTACTATGGCACGTTTCTTGCATGGACTGAATAGTGACATAAGGGATGTTGTGGAGTTGCAAAATTATGTGGAGTTGGAGGATTTAGTGCATCAAGCTAGTAAGGTAGAACAACAACTCAAGAGAAAGGGTGTCATGAGGAAAAACTCTTCTAATTTTAATTCTTCAAGTTGGAAGGACAGAAATAAGAAGGAGGGAGGTACTTCATCAAGCAACCTCACTGCTGCACCTCAAAGAACACAAATTAAGTCCAATGAGACCCCTAAGAAGACAAGGAGTAGTGAAATAAAATGTTTCAAGTGTTTGGGAAGAGGTCACATAGCTTCAGAATGTCCAACTAAGAAGACTATGTTACTTAAAGAGGATGGAGAGATTACTAGTGAGTCTTCTTCAGATTCTGCCTCACATGATGATGAAGATGAGTATGACGAGGAAATTATACCGGAAGGAGATTTGTTTATGGTAAGAAGGATGTTGGGTAGCCAAGTAAAAGACATGGATGATAGTCAAAGAGAGAACATTTTTCATACTAGATGCCTTATCCAAGGAAAGGTATGTTCTTTAATTATTGATGGAGGGAGTTGTACCAATGTTGCAAGTGCTAGAATGGTGTCTAAATTGGGCATGGAAACCAAACCTCACCCGCTGCCATATAAGCTTCAATGGCTTAGTGAGGATGGTGAAGTGACCGTAAGCAAACAAGTGGAGGCGAACTTCTCCATAGGAAAGTATGATGATACAGTTTTATGTGATGTGGTACCAATGGAGGCTTGTCATTTGCTTCTTGGGAGACCTTGGCAATATGATAAGAAAGTTATGCATGATGGTTACACCAACAAATTCTCTTTTGTGCATGAAGAACGCAAGACTATTCTTGCACCTTTGACTCCAAGAGAAGTTAGTGAGGATCATTTGAAAATGAGAGATAAAAGAAAGCAAGAGAGAAAAGAAAGTGGAGAGAAAAAGGGGAAAGAGAGTGGAAGAGAGCAAGAAAAAGAGAGAAAAACACAAAATTTGTTTATAAAAGAAAAAGAGGTGAAAAAGGCTATACAATTGAAAAAGCCAATGCTCTTACTTTTGAGTAAAGAGTGTAATAATATCAAAGATGCAAGTCCTACTAACTCTCTTCCAAATGAGGTTTCTTCTTTGTTGCAGGAATTTGAAGATGTCTTTCCCAAAGAGGTGCCTCATGGACTGCCTCCTCTAAGAGGCATTGAACATCAAATTGATCTCGTGCCGGGAGCTGCATTGCCTAATAGGCCAGCCTATAGGAGTAACCCCCAAGAGACCAAGGAGATTCAGAGACAGACTTGATGAAAAGAGGATGGGTGCAAGAAAGCTTAAGTCCATGTGCAGTCCCAGTCCTTTTAGTGCCTAAGAAAGATGGAACCTGGAGAATGTTCACTGACTGTAGAGCCATCAATAACGTCACGGTAAAGTATAGACATCCTATTCCTAGATTGGATGATTTATTGGATGAATTGCATGGTGCTTGTTTCTTCTCTAAAATTGATTTAAAAAGTGGATTGGTTATGCCCTAAATTGGTTTAACCAATGCTCCTAGTACACCTTCATGAGACTAATGTTGTGGAAGCACTAAGGCATGAGAAATTGTATGCTAACATGGAAAAATGTGTGTTTTGTATAGACCATGTTGTTTTTCTTGGTTTTGTTGTTAGCTCACAAGGAGTGCAAGTTGATCAAGAGAAGGTGAAATCTATTCAAGAGTGGCCAACTCCTAAGAATGTAAGTGAGGTGAGAAGCTTTCATGGCTTAGCTAGTTTCTATAGGAGATTTGTTAAAGATTTCAGTACCATAGTTGCACCCTTGAATGAAGTGATTAAAAGGCATGTTGGTTTTAAATGGGGTGAAAAACAAGAGAAAGCCTTTGCTGCCCTCAAAGAGAAATTAACTCATGCACCTATTCTTGTATTGCCTAATTTTTCTAAATCTTTTGAGATTGAATGTGATGCATCTAATGTGGGGATAGGGGCTGTTTTGATGCAAGAGGGGCATCCCATTGCCTATTTTAGTGAAAAACTAAATGGGGCTGCTCTTAATTATTCCACATATGATAAGGAATTGTATGCATTGGTAAGGGCTTTGCAAACATGGCAACACTATCTCTTGCCCAAAGAGTTTGTCATCAACAGTGACCATGAGTCCTTAAAGTACTTAAAAGGACAAGGCAAGCTTAACAAAAGGCATGCCAAATGGGTAGAGTTCTTGGAGCAGTTTCCCTATGTGATCAAGCACAAGAAAGGTAAGTCTAATGTAGTTGCAGATGCACTTTCAAGAAGGTATGCTTTGTTCTCTACTCTTGAAACTAAGTTTATTGGTTTTGATCATATTAAGGCATTGTATGAGCATGATCCAGACTTTGCACAAATCTATGAAACTTGTGTGGATGCTGCTCAAAATGGATTCTTTAGGCATAATGATTACTTATTTAAAGAAAAGAGATTGTGTGTTCCTAAAGGTTCTATTAGGGAATTACTTGTGAAAGAGGCACATGCGGGGTGATTAATGGGACATTTTGGAATCCAAAAGACTCTAGACATGCTGCATGAACATTTTTATTGGCCACACATGAAGCGTGATGTACATAAATTGTGTGAAAGATGCATTGTATGTAAGCAATCTAAGTCTAAATTATTGCCTCATGGGTTGTATACTCCTTTACCTATTCCCGATTGCCCTTGTATTGATATTTCTATGGATTTTGTGTTAGGACTACTTCGGTCTAAAAATGGTAAAGATTCTATTTTTGTTGTGGTGGACAGGTTTTCTAAGATGGCACATTTTATTCCGTGCAAAAAAGTTGATGATGCAATCCATATTGCTGATTTGTTCTTCAAGGAAGTGGTAAGACTCCATGGACTTCCAAGAAGCATTGTCTATGATCGTGATACTAAATTCTTAAGCCATTTTTGGAGGACATTATGGAGAGACGAGGATTACAATTTGAGGACAAATTCTTCTAAAGAAGGAGGGAATGATGAGGACATAGTAGGTGGCATGACCAAGACAACAAACTTGGAGGACATACAAGGTCTTGGAGGCCCAATGACAAGAGCAAAAGCTAAAAAGGCTAAAGAGGCTCTAAATCTCTTGGTGACCACTTTACTTGAGACAAGCCCAAGTCTAAAGGAAGAAGAGCCCAAAATGATACACTTAATTCAAATTGAAGACCTTGAAGAATAAGCCTCAATGGATATGCATGAAGGCTTTATTTTACTTGGCCCAAATTCTGCACTTAATTTTTTATTTTCTTATATTTAGTTAAACTTTTTGTAATAAGGCTTATTGGGCTGGATTATTGGGTTGTCTATCTTCTTTTATGTGTAAGTACTTTTAGGTTAAACTCAATATGGTTGTTGCCCACTATATAAGGGAACACCATGGCTTTTGAAGACAGATTTGGAATATCAAGTTAACCTATTTTGGTGAGACTAGTTCTCTTGGGTTCTTTTGAGAATCTCTGAACTTATCAAGGGCATCAATCCTTGTGGCGTTCTTGGGCTTATCAATTCTTTCGAATTGTGGCGCCTACCTATAATCCTTAAACTCCAATTTCGTTCTATATTATCTTGGATTCATATCTCTCGAATTCCTTATCCTTTTCCTTTGATTCTTGTGCCAAAATCGTGATTCAGGAAGCCATCTTTCGCCTCGTTTTGGAATCACCCAAATCCGAGGTCTGTAGCGTGAGATACGCTCTGTTCTTAACAGGTCGTGTTGGTGGATGAATTTGGGGTTAGAATTTCCATTCCTAGTAGATCCATTCCTCCATTCCTATTGGGGATCATATCAGCTAGTAAGGTAGAACAACAACTCAAGAGAAAGGGTGTCATGAGGAAAAACTCTTCTAATTTTAATTCTTCAAGTTGGAAGGACAGAAATAAGAAGGAGGGAGGTACTTCATCAAGCAACCTCACTGCTGCACCTCAGAACTCAAATTAAGTCCAATGAGACCCCTAAGAAGACAAGGAGTAGTGAAATAAAATGTTTCAAGTGTTTGGGAAGAGGTCACATAGCTTCAGAATGTCCAACTAAGAAGACTATGTTACTTAAAGAGGATGGAGAGATTACTAGTGAGTCTTCTTCAGATTCTGCCTCACATGATGATGAAGATGAGTATGACGAGGAAATTATACCGGAAGGAGATTTGTTTATGGTAAGAAGGATGTTGGGTAGCCAAGTAAAAGACATGGATGATAGTCAAAGAGAGAACATTTTTCATACTAGATGCCTTATCCAAGGAAAGGTATGTTCTTTAATTATTGATGGAGGGAGTTGTACCAATGTTGCAAGTGCTAGAATGGTGTCTAAATTGGGCATGGAAACCAAACCTCACCCGCTGCCATATAAGCTTCAATGGCTTAGTGAGGATGGTGAAGTGACCGTAAGCAAACAAGTGGAGGCGAACTTCTCCATAGGAAAGTATGATGATACAGTTTTATGTGATGTGGTACCAATGGAGGCTTGTCATTTGCTTCTTGGGAGACCTTGGCAATATGATAAGAAAGTTATGCATGATGGTTACACCAACAAATTCTCTTTTGTGCATGAAGAACGCAAGACTATTCTTGCACCTTTGACTCCAAGAGAAGTTAGTGAGGATCATTTGAAAATGAGAGATAAAAGAAAGCAAGAGAGAAAAGAAAGTGGAGAGAAAAAGGGGAAAGAGAGTGGAAGAGAGCAAGAAAAAGAGAGAAAAACACAAAATTTGTTTATAAAAGAAAAAGAGGTGAAAAAGGCTATACAATTGAAAAAGCCAATGCTCTTACTTTTGAGTAAAGAGTGTAATAATATCAAAGATGCAAGTCCTACTAACTCTCTTCCAAATGAGGTTTCTTCTTTGTTGCAGGAATTTGAAGATGTCTTTCCCAAAGAGGTGCCTCATGGACTGCCTCCTCTAAGAGGCATTGAACATCAAATTGATCTCGTGCCGGGAGCTGCATTGCCTAATAGGCCAGCCTATAGGAGTAACCCCCAAGAGACCAAGGAGATTCAGAGACAAGTTGAAGACTTGATGAAAAGAGGATGGGTGCAAGAAAGCTTAAGTCCATGTGCAGTCCCAGTCCTTTTAGTGCCTAAGAAAGATGGAACCTGGAGAGTGTGCACTGACTGTAGAGCCATCAATAACATCACAGTAAAGTATAGACATCCTATTCCTAGATTGGATGATTTATTGGAAGAATTGCATGGTGCTTGTTTCTTCTCTAAAATTGATTTAAAATGTGGATACCATCAAGGAGTGCAAGTTGATCAAGAGAAGGTGAAATCTATTCAAGAGTGGCCAACTCCTAAGCATGTAAGTGAGGTGAGAAGCTTTCATGGCTTAGCTAGTTTCTATAGGAGATTTGTTAAAGATTTCAGTACCATAGCTGCACCCTTGAATGAAGTGATTAAAAGGCATGTTGGTTTTAAATGGGATGAAAAACAAGAGAAAGCCTTTTCTGCCCTCAAAGATAAATTAACTCATGCACCTATTCTTGTATTGCCTAATTTTTCTAAATCTTTTGAGATTGAATGTGATGCATCTAATGTGGGGATAGGGGCTGTTTTGATGCAAGAGGGGCATCCCATTGCCTATTTTAGTGAAAAACTGAATGGGGATGCTCTTAATTATTCCACATATGATAAGGAATTGTATGCATTGGTAAGGGCTTTGCAAACATGGCAACACTATCTCTTGCCCAAAGAGTTTGTCATCAACAGTGACCATGAGTCCTTAAAGTACTTAAAAGGACAAGGCAAGCTTAACAAAAGGCATGCCAAATGGGTAGAGTTCTTGGAGCAGTTTCCCTATGTGATCAAGCACAAGAAAGGTAAGTCTAATGTAGTTGCAGATGCACTTTCAAGAAGGTATGCTTTGTTCTCTACTCTTGAAACTAAGTTTATTGGTTTTGATCATATTAAGGCATTGTATGAGCATGATCCAGACTTTGCACAAATCTATGAAACTTGTGTGGATGCTGCTCAAAATGGATTCTTTAGGCATAATGATTACTTATTTAAAGAAAAGAGATTGTGTGTTCCTAAAGGTTCTATTAGGGAATTACTTGTGAAAAAGGCACATGCGGGGGGATTAATGGGACATTTTGGAATCCAAAAGACTCTAGACATGCTGCATGAACATTTTTATTGGCCACACATGAAGCGTGATGTACATAAATTGTGTGAAAGATGCATTGTATGTAAGCAATCTAAGTCTAAATTATTGCCTCATGGGTTGTATACTCCTTTACCAATTCCAGATTTCCCTTGGATTGATATTTCTATGGATTTTGTGTTAGGACTACCTCGGTCAAAAAATGGTAAAGATTCTATTTTTGTTGTGGTGGTCAGGTTTTCTAAGATGGCACATTTTATTCCGTGCAAAAAAGTTGATGATGCAATCCATATTGTTGATTTGTTCTTCAAGGAAGTGGACATTATGGAGAGACGAGGATTACAATTTGAGGACAAATTCTTCTAAAGAAGGAGGGAATGATGAGGACATAGGAGGTGGCATGACCAAGACAACAAACTTGGAGGACATACAAGGTCTTGGAGGCCCAATGACAAGAGCAAAAGCTAAAAAGGCTAAAGAGGCTCTAAATCTCTTGGTGACCACTTTACTTGAGACATGCCCAAGTCTAAAGGAAGAAGAGCCCAAAATGATACACTTAATTAAAATTGAAGACCTTGAAGAATAAGCCTCAATGGATATGCATGAAGGCTTTATTTTACTTGGCCCAAATTCTGCACTTAATTTTTTATTTTCTTATATTTAGTTAAACTTTTTGTAATAAGGCTTATTGGGCTGGATTATTGGGCTGTCTATCTTCTTTTATGTGTAAGTACTTTTAGGTTAAACTCAATATGGTTGTTGCCCACTATATAAGGGAACACCATGGCTTTTGAAGACAGATTTGGAATATCAAGTTAACCTATTTTGGTGAGACTAGTTCTCTTGGGTTCTTTTGAGAATCTCTGAACTTATCAAGGGCATCAATCCTTGTGGCGTTCTTTGGCTTATCAATTCTTTGGAATTGTGGCGCCTACCTATAATCCTTAAACTCCAATTTCGTTCTATATTATCTTGGATTCATATCTCTCGAATTCCTTATCCTTTTCCGGTGATTCTTGTGCCAAAATTCGAGGTCTGTAGCGTAAGATACGCTCTATTCTTAACAGGTCATGTTGGTGGATGAATTTGGGGTTAGAATTTCCATTCCTAGTAGATCCATTCCTCCATTCCTATTGGGGATCATATCAACCTACTACCGGTCGTGTGTACACCTTGGATCGGCAGCAGTCGAACCGAGCTCCGAACCTTGTCAGAGGTATTGTTTCTATTGGTGATTCGACTATTGATGTCTTGTTTGATTCTGGGGCTACGCATTCTTTCATTGCTACCCCGATTGCTTTGGGGCTTGAGTTGCCCAGTGCTGTGCTTTCTCCACCGTTGCGGGTGACCACCGCCACCGGAGAAAAGTGTGATACCTCCACTGTACATCGAGATGTCGTGTTTCAGTGGGATGGCCGTGACTACTTGGTAGATCTGATTGGATTGTCGATGGCTAATTTGGAAATCATTCTGGGCATGGATTGGTTGTCCAGAAATTGTGTGATGATTGACTGTTGTGCCAAGAGAGTGGTGATGTCTCTGTGTGACTCCACAACCAGTTCCTCGCCTTATATTTCATTGCTGCAGTCTAGGAGAGCCTTGAGAGCAGGGGCATTTGTGTGAAATCAATGCGCTTAAAATGAAGAGTTCATTTATACAAGAGTTTTGATGATAACAAACATAGAAGCGACGTCAAAGATAATACAACTCGCAACAATCAAAAGTCCAAGGAAGCAATCCAAACAAGACAACAAAAGGAAATCATTCAACACACAAGATCAAGATTGAAACATGCTCTTGAGAGCTTAAATCTAAATGTAAAGGTAATTGATTAATGATGCATAAATGGGCTCAAAGGATATTTAAACTCTATGCATGCATTATTCATGTCATCAATCTCTTCAAAGCTTTAATTATTATGAAAAAGACCATTGACATATTTCGTAACCTCAAAACATGCTTTACAAGTCAAGGAAATACATTAAAAGTGATTAGAGACAAAAAGGAGTGCATTACAACTCATAAAACTGCATCATAGATGTTCTGTCAAGAAAGTATTCGAATACTTTCTTGATGGTATTCGAATACTTGTGCTGAGAACAAAGTATTCGAATACCTTAAGAAAAGTATTCGAATACTAGATGAAGTATTCGAATACTTCACGAAAAGTATTGGAATACTTACTGGACAGTGAGCAGTGTAACGGCTATAAACAGCTAGTTTCGTCCCAACACCTATATAAACTCATCTATTACGAAACAGAAAGCCAAGTTTTACTGTTCCATTGATTTAGCAATCATTCATTGCTTGTTCTTTCTCATTTTGATCATAAAACTCCTTTGAGCTCTATTCTTGTTTCATTGATCAATACCCATAAGCTTCAACTTGTATAATCTGTACTTTAAGAGTACAAATCCATTTCTAAACACTCTCATTCTGTTTATTTGAGTTGAGGGTAGTGAGACCCTAGTGTAAAGGTTGCTCATAGCCTAAGAAAGTGAGAGGAAGTGTAAGGGTTTCAAGAACCAAAAGTCTTGAAGGTTGTAATAAACCAAAAATCATGTAATCAAAATTAGTTTAATGAAATGGAATCAAAGAGGGTCAAGCCCATATTCAGTGAACGATTAGCTTTGAAAAGCAAAAATTAGTTCTAAGTTAGAAGCCACTCTAATTAAGATAAGTAGTAACTTAACCCAATGTGGTTTAAAGCCCAAACAATGTCATAGCCCAACCCACTTAAGAATATAAATAAGTTAAGATCAGGTGAGAAATGATATAAGCCCAAAGCAATGCAAGCCCATTTTATGAATTGAATAAGGAATGGCCCAATTAGTAAGTACATAAAGACCCAAGCCCACACCACTCAAACAAAGCCTAAGCCCATTTACTAATGATCAAACCTCTCCATCAACACTATTGGGCCGAAAACACCACCAAGCCCAATCCAATTCAAAGATAAGCCCTAGATGATGTGGCAACACATGATAGGAAGAATTTGTATGAAGTTACACCTCCCCACATGATAACATAGGCCATGACAAGGAGAGAAGGAAAGGAAGTTGTGTTCACAATCCCCTAGGCGCTAAATAAGGAAGGAAAAGTGATGAAGGAGTTTGTGTAAGAAACACTCCAAACCTAACCAATGCATGTGACTTACTTTAACCAAAAGCAACACTACTTTCCCTTAAGCTACCTTGGAGGACGCACACATGACAAGAAAAGGAAAGCTTTCTTCTTACACACTCAAGCCATGCATGACACCTTACAAGATCAAGTCTCCCTTCTCCCTAGGCACACACGGTCACCAAGGAGTCACATGACCAAACTCTTCTCTTCCTCTCAACCTCGGCCAAACAACAAAGGAAGCAAGGAAACCCTAGTTCAAATTCACACTCAACCCTCCTTGAATTATGAGCTTTCATCATGAATAGACTTGAATAAAAAATTAGGAAAATATCTTCCCTCTTTCCCCCTATGTCACGGCCATCAACTAAGGCAAGCAAGGATTGCTTTTCTCCCACTCAAAACCTCTCACCAAGACCAAACCAATGCCAAGTGTAATACATGCAAAGGTCACAAAGAACAACCATCTCTTCTCCCTTTACATGTTCGGCCATTCCATCAACAAAGACAAGGAAAGATGTCTCACACTCAAGCATCACTCACTCACCACCAATGCATGTGAATAACTTCCTCCACACTCTCAAGTAACACTCAAGCACCTCTAACCTAATACCCCAAGGAAATGATGACTAGGTTTGAATAAAAGAACAAGCAAAGAGCTTTCTCATCCCCCTAAGGCCGTGAAGCACTAAGCATCAAGACAAAGAATCCTTCTCCCTCACACCTTGGCTTCGGCCATCCCTTTCCCAAACAAACCAAGCAAGTAAAATATTCAAACACTTCATCCTTCTCTACTCCTAAGCCTCGGCCATAGCAAGATCAAGGACCTAGGATCATCTCAAAATTATTCTAAGCTCTCCAAACCCTCTTGTCTTCACCCACATAGGTAAGGTAAAGGCTTCACCTCATTTCGTTTGGTGTAGACTAAGGATCCCTAAGTTTCCACTCTCTTTGTGTAGCAAGAGACCAAGAGGTTGTTGGAAGCAACTCTCAACTCAAGGCTCCTTGAAGATCAAGTGTGAAGCATAAGATAAAGTTGTATTATCATCATTAAGGTAAGACCTCATCTCTTCAAGCTAGTAGAACAAACCCTAACCACTCTACATGACTAGATCTTTGACTAATAAAGCCATGCATGCATCTATCATCCTAGAAATCATCTCCTATGTATACCATCTCTACATGGCCGAACTTAAATGATATGCATGCACTCTCCAAATCTTCAAAACATTGGCTAAACAACCTAAACCTAAAATGGCGGAATATGATGTATAGGGAAGTATAGTCTAAAGTTTGATTTAAGGATCAACCATTTTATATGAGCATTTAAGCCATGAACATGTTATCAAAAATGTCCTCTAGGTATACACCCCTAAATGGCCGAACCCTAACAAGCTTAGAAAAGAAATTTGTGAATGTTTTCTTAAGTATCATGATGTATGGCCGAAATGTATAGGACCTATGCATGAGAACAACTAGTGAAAATCATCTCCTAAGGCATTTCATCAAAAAGGGCCGAACCTATGTCAAGAGGAATATTAAGTTTAGATCTTTAATTTTAGAACTATGTACTAAGGATGGTTATGTTATTAGGCCGAACCAAAGGAACAAGAAAGGACCAAAACCACCTTGAACTCTTGGGAAGTGATAAGACAAGACTATTGTGTAAGTGATTTACGGTTGTTGTAGTAGTTTCCCTATGGTTGCCACCCCTTTATGTTAAAGTGTGGTCTGACTGCAATTTGTTGTGTGATGTTGTACATGATATGTTTGGCTATCTGGAACTAATGTTTTGTTCATGCAAGTTGTATTATGATGGCCTGTGCACTAATACCACAGAGGCAACCTGACGAGGACCCTGGGTATTCGTCCGTAAGACCATGGAGAGTAATTGCCATGGCAGGATTGATATGATGAAATGAAAGCATGATTATTTTCCAAACTATGTTTCAAATGTTTTCCATTCTATTATTGTATATGTTATTATATGACAGTTGCAGGAGTAAGCATCATGGTTTGGAGGTTGCTCCAACTGTGAGTCATTACTGAGACCCCCAATCTCACCCCTCTTTGGGGAATCCCTTTCAGGTAAAAGCCAAGAATGAAGATGTGGGTAAAGGATGGCAAGCGACTAGTACGCCTGGAAGTAAAGAAAGATGCATTACGTTTATTGTCGGATGACTATATTAAATTAGTTTGTAACAAGTTATATGTGCACGCTATGTATTTCGTTTTGGATGAGATGTTAGGATATTATGAGCTTTTGGATGGATCTCTAGACATTGAGTAGTAGTACTTACTTTTGGATAGTCACCTAACTATCATACTTTGAGGTTATCATGATTAAGCTTTAGACGTCTTATAATTTTAGCTAATATGATTGGAATTAGTGTGAGAAACCTTACCCTTATACGGACGTAACAATAAGTGAAAGAGAAACCTATGCAAGGAACGTTTTCATAAGAAATCTTAAAGGTTTCAAATTATATGACTTAGATTAAGACCAAGCCTTTATGGTAGGATAAGTCACCATCCGCATAAGACACTTAAGCAGCCATCTAATTAGTAGTAGTCGAAGACGGAACCTTAGACACTTAACTTGCGCCTATGGTATTATACTTTGGGGACTTTCTATTTAAATGGCTTTCTGTTTTATGGACTATACGATTAGTTGTGAGACCCTTATGAGTCGATCAGGTATGGATATTAGAGGTTAATTAACTAAATGTTTATATCTCATAAATGAATAAGAGATCGAAATAAAGCTAGGACGTCATCCTAGTGTCTACGACTTTTAGAGGAACTTAGAAAGATATTTGGTTTGATGAGATTATACATAAAGAATTTAAAGGTATTTGTACTATTGGCTGGGAACTTTAGAACAATAAGAGGATCTAATAAATAGAGCTGTACCTAGAGTTAAAGTAAGAATAGATAGGAGTTGGATCACAAGATAAGTTAGAGAATTATCATGGCTAAGAGCTGTACCCTAGACTTGCAGCAAAACATCGACGCTAAGAATTCATGGGTAATTAAGATGGTTAACTCACAAAAGAATGAAATTAATTCCCTAGAATAAATCTAAGTGAACCATGCTTCCGTGTGTAGTATGTCAAGCAATGATAACACTTTTAATGAGTATATTAAGGGTGTTACATTTTAATGGTATCAGAGCAATTTTCTGATCTTTGGAATGAGAACTATTCTCTAACTCCGATGACTAAGAACGGACCATGGAGAGGGAAGAACGGTGGAAGACCGTGGAAGCCTAGGAGTGATGATAACATGTTCAAGAGGCCCGGGAATCCTCGAGGAAATGGCAACAGGGCTCCCAATTGTCCCAGATGTGGGAAGGCACATTTCGGCAACTGTTTGAGTGGATCGATGAAATGCTTCAAGTGCGGCCAAGATGGACACTTCATCAAAGATTGTCCACAATGGAGGGAACAACAGCCAGCAGCTGAGGCACCAAGAATGGGCAGAGTTTACACGCTGGATCAACATGTGGCGGACCAGGCAGTCGAACTAGTTAAAGGTACGATCAATATATGTGGTGAAGAACTATCTGTTTTATTTGACTCTGGTGCGACCAATTCCTTCATAGCCGACTATGTGGCAAATGCATTTAACTTAACTATGAGCCCAATGCAATCCCCAATGCAAGTCACCTCTGCGACGGGGGAAGTGACAGCGTCTCACTTCATATGTAGAAATGTAGAATTCAGATACAAGGGAAAGAAGTACAATCAAGACTTCATAATCCTTCCCTTAGCCAAACTAAACCTAATATTGGGAATGGACTGGCTGGCCAAACAGCGCGTAGTAATTGATTGTAGTAACCGAAGTATAATAGTCGACGGAGAAAGGATGGAGACCCCACTCCCCAGTACTTCACCGATCGAATCAAGAGATTGTACTTTCATGCTAATAGCCGGCCTAGTAGGTGCAAGCGAGACCCCGCTGATGAACATTCCTGTGGTTAAAGAATTTGAGGATGTCTTTCCTGACGACATTACCACCTTTCCCCCTGAAAGGGAAGTGGAGTTCTCTATTGAACTTATTCCCGGGACTGGGCCAATCTCAATTGCACCCTACCGTATGTCTCCCCTTGAATTGGTAGAATTGAAGAAGCAGCTAGAAGACCTGCTAGGCAAGAATTTCATCCGACCTAGTGTATCCCCGTGGGGAGCACCAGTTCTATTTGTAAAGAAGAAGGACGGATCAATGAGACTTTGCACGGACTATCGGCAACTCAACAAGGTGACTGTCAAGAACATGTACCCCTTTCCTCGTATCGAGGACTTAATTGATCAGTTAAGAGGTGCGAAGGTGTTTTCAAAGATCGACCTCCAATAAGGATACCATCAGATCCGGATTAGGCCGGAAGACACCCCTAAGACAGCCTTCAGATCCAGATACGGACACTACGAGTACCTGGTCATTCCCTTCGGATTAACTAATGCCCCGACAGTATTTGTTGGACGTTTAGCAAGTGTACTAGTCGTACAAGTAATAAAATGATAAGTAAAGATCGTTCCCACGAGGATTTGTGTCAAGCACTGACTAACCATATGTACTTGAGTTGAATCAAACAAAAGTTTATAGATTGCATAGATTTCTTGTCACCAGAAACTACACTGAATTGAATTAAAACTTGATAAATAAATAAAATGTAAATTATAATGTAAACAAGTAGTCAGATGTCATTTTCCCTCAAACATGAATTTATAGATGAACCAATTTCCATTATGAATTATCTATGTGATGTTGATCAACCTTTTTCTTATCATCTCAAGATGTAATCCCTTACTACCCTGATAGACACATTAATCAGAAACCCCAATCCCTTGGTGATTCCTTTTTTAATACATGCATTAATTACTAAGGTCTTAAGATCACATCAAAATCCTAGCATCAATCCCTTGACTACTAGAACACTGATGATGAAGTTGTCAAAAATAGAGAAATAATGTAAACATGTCTGTTCTACACTATTCCTCAACATGAAGAATTAATCAAGACAACTTCATACAATCACATAATAGATAAACAAAACATCTAATTAACCATTCATAAATTCAAACTTGAGTTCCATTGAATCAGACTACAAAGGACTCTACTCAGACATAATTGAAATACAAACAAGAGAAGAAAGATAGATCAAACTCCATTGTCATGATAGTTGAGTCTTCAATCTCCAAGTACAATTACATAGGAAATACTAACTATTACAAGAACTAATCCTAAAGAATTTGGAAATTCAGAGAAAATGAGGAGTCAGATCAGATCTATGAAAGACTTGATCTGATCTCCCTTCTCCTAGTGTGATGGGAAAAGTCAGAATGAGATATGATAGATTGGATCTGATATCTGGAATCTGTCAGAATGTGAAGGCCCCTTGTCCTTTTATAATTTAAAAATTACAACTGAAAACTGACATGGGCGCTAAAACTCTCATTTCTGGACGTTTTAGCGCTCAACCTTGACGGATGCCCAACTGCTTTTAACTGTCTTGGGCGCTAAAACGCTCAGTTTTGGGCGTTTTAATGTTCAGGCGCTAAAACGCTCAGTTTTGGGCGTTTTAATGTTCAGCACCAGCATCTTTTGTGCAACAGGGCGCTAAAACGCTCAGTTTTGGGCGCTTTAGCGCCCAACACTTAGAATTTTCCCATTCTTCAGAATCTTCTTCCTTCTCTCTTTTGCTTCTTGAGCTTCATTTCCCTACAAAAACAATGTAAATTTTCAACATAAGGTTCAGAACTTGATTTGAGAGATTTCCAGGACATTAACCTCTTTTCCATCCATTTAATCACACAAATTGATATTAATTCATGCTTAAAAACCTGATGAACTAAGGGTTCATCACAATTCCCAGATTTGAACATTGATATCCTCAGCAATGAATTAAAACAGAGAAGGACTTGAGATTCTTTACAGATGAAATTCATGAGGATGGACTTCAATTAACAAAAGATCAACATTTCATGATACAAAATTATAACCATGCAATCTCTTATTTCCTATGATTTGCCCAACATCATTTGTGACTTTTCAACAGATCAGTAAAGATGATATACAGAGACTTCCAAACAACAACACCCCCTCACTAGGAACTTCTCAAAAATTATGAGAATTTTAACACTCTTGCACACTAGTGTGTAAGGATGTACTTATCACTCACTCTTCACTGCACTCAAACTACCATAGGCTTGCCCATCTTCTCACTATCCATAGTAACAATAATCCATAAGGTAGATAAAAAAGGTTTTGGTATGATTAGCAATGAGGCTTGGTGTGTGGCTTGACTAAAGGTAAGAATTTCTGTGAAAGGGTAAGTTCAGATCAAATGAATCAGATTCAGATAAGAGGGAATTCACAGTAATTAATCAATTTCTTCCTAATTCCCTCAACTTTCTTCCTTTTCATTCCTTGTTCTTTTCTTTGAACCTTTCTTCCTCCTTTTCTTCCTGACACTTTGTGTCTTTAAAAAAAAAAAATTTCTTTTTCTTTCAGACACTTTGTGTCTTTAATACTTCCCTCTGTCTCTTCCAAACACTTTGTGTTTCACAACCTTTTCTTTCTTTTCCTTCTTTCTTTCTTATGTTTCCAACACCTTGCATTCACTTATTGCAAAAACACTTTCCTCCCCACAGAACACTCCATCCCTTATCACTTATCTGAAACTTTTAATCTGAAGGATTGGAATAAATGTGGTTCTTGGCTTGATAGACAACAGG
The DNA here is from genome assembly GCF_033153095.1 of Gastrolobium bilobum. Lineage (NCBI taxonomy): Eukaryota > Viridiplantae > Streptophyta > Magnoliopsida > Fabales > Fabaceae > Gastrolobium > Gastrolobium bilobum. The sequence goes on along the minus strand of NW_026898059.1, from coordinate 17,009 downwards.
CTAGGCTCAAGTGTTTCATGCAATTGGAACTTAAAGGTTGGCCATTTGACTTTCTGGTTCAAGAAGAAAATGCCTCTACCCTACACATCATCAACCATTTCAAGCAAGAAACAGGGCAAGTTCTAGAGCTATTCATGCAGTGAACTGCTCTCTGAACAAAATTTTCTGTATAGGCTCAATTTCCTCACAGTTCAGAGTGTATGCTTGACTTTCTCTATATGCATCAAAACTAATCTTTCTACTCTTACACATTGAATGAGTCATGCAATCATTTCATTTAAGCTCAACATGCAAGGTATAAGATTGTATCCTTAATTTGATCAATCATATAAAACTTTGATCAGTCAAATCCTCATGGAATTCCATATCACAACTGAAATCCAAATTCAATATTACAGCTAAAATCTAAATCACACAGAAAACTTAAAAACAAAAAGAAAAAGATTGAGATATTTCCCTGTTTTGGCTCATCAATTTGTGTGACATCTCCATGATGTTTGCATGCCATTCATTCACACCCAATTCCCAGATTTAAACGTTGTTGTCCCCAGCAACTAATTCAAATCTGAAACAGCAATGGATCACTGAAACACATTCATTTATAAACCAATAGCATCAGTACTATCATAATGTGCATCATGCAAAAACAGTGAATATCCCAATGTACTTAACTGAATTACAAAACTAAACTAACAGCAAAATAAAACTAAGAGAAAACTACCCAGAAACATGTAAATCATATGAGTGGACCAGTGCTAAAACGTTGAAATCAAGCGTTTTAGCGCTGGTCTCCAGAGACAAGTGCACATTGATGTGCGTAGCCTTGCGCTAAAACGGTCACGTCTGAACGTTTTAGCGCTTTGGACCAGAATTGATGAAAATATAAATTGCTGAAAAATAAAAGATTCCATCTCAAATATTAATGGTGTCTGTCAATGTTGAAGAACAAATCCCCGGCAACGGCGCCAAAAACTTGTTGGACGTTTAGCAAGTGTACTAGTCGTACAAGTAATAAAATGATAAGTAAAGATCGTTCCCACGAGGATTTGTGTCAAGCACTGACTAACCATATGTACTTGAGTTGAATCAAACAAAAGTTTATAGATTGCATAGATTTCTTGTCACCAGAAACTACACTGAATTGAATTAAAACTTGATAAATAAATAAAATGTAAATTATAATGTAAACAAGTAGTCAGATGTCATTTTCCCTCAAACATGAATTTATAGATGAACCAATTTCCATTATGAATTATCTACTATGTGATGTTGATCAACCTTTTTCTTATCATCTCAAGATGTAATCCCTTACTACCCTGATAGACACATTAATCAGAAACCCCAATCCCTTGGTGATTCCTTTTTTAATACATGCATTAATTACTAAGGTCTTAAGATCACATCAAAATCCTAGCATCAATCCCTTGACTACTAGAACACTGATGATGAAGTTGTCAAAAATAGAGAAATAATGTAAACATGTATGTTCTACACTATTCCTCAACATGAAGAATTAATCAAGACAACTTCATACAATCACATAATAGATAAACAAAACATCTAATTAACCATTCATAAATTCAAACTTGAGTTCCATTGAATCAGACTACAAAGTCCTACTCAGACATAATTGAAATACAAACAAGAGAAGAAAGATAGATCAAACTCCATTGTCATGATAGTTGAGTCTTCAATCTCCAAGTACAATTACATAGGAAATACTAACTATTACAAGAACTAATCCTAAAGAATTTGGAAATTCAGAGAAAATGAGGAGTCAGATCAGATCTATGAAAGACCTGATCTGATCTCCCTTCTCCTAGTGTGATGGGGAAAGTCAGAATGAGATATGATAGATTGGATCTGATATCTGGAATCTGTCAGAATGTGAAGGCCCCTTGTCCTTTTATAATTTAAAAATTACAACTGAAAACTGACATGGGCGCTAAAACTCTCATTTCTGGACGTTTTAGCGCTCAACCTTGATGGATGCCCAACTGCTTTTAACTGTCTTGGGCGCTAAAACGCTCAGTTTTGGGCGTTTTAATGTTCAGGCGCTAAAACGCTCAGTTTTGGGCGTTTTAATGTTCAGCACCAGCATCTTTTGTGCAACAGGGCGCTAAAACGCTCAGTTTTGGGCGTTTTAGCGCCCAACTCTTAGAATTTTCCCATTCTTCAGAATCTTCTTCCTTCTCTCTTTTGCTTCTTGAGCTTCATTTCCCTACAAAAACAATGTAAATTTTCAACATAAGGTTCAGAACTTGTATTTGAGAGATTTCCAGGACATTAACCTCTTTTCCATCCATTTAATCACACAAATTGATATTAATTCATGCTTAAAAACCTGATGAACTAAGGGTTCATCAGTATTCATAGGCTACATGAATCAGATCTTCCAACCTTACTTGGATCGATTCGTAGTCGTATTCATCGACGACATACTAATCTACTCGAAGAGCAAGGAAGAGCATGAAGAACATTTGAGAGCTATGCTACAAATATTGCGGGAGAAACAACTATATGCAAAACCATCGAAGTGTGAATTCTGGCTGCCAGAAATCCAATTTCTTGGACACGTAATTTCAAATAAAGGAGTAGCAGTGGATCCTAGTAAGATCGAAGCAGTAGTAGACTGGGAACGACCAAAGACGGTCACGGAGATAAGGAGTTTCCTTGGACTAGTAGGATATTATCGAAAATTCATAGAAGGGTTCTCGAAGAGGGTATTGTCGCTTACCCGATTAACAAGAAAAGAAGTCCCTTTCATATGGACCTAAGAATGTGAAGCCTGTTTCGAAGATTTAAAAAGAATGCTGACAACAGCTCCAGTACTGACGCTGCCAGACCCGAAGGAACCATTCGAGGTATATTGTGATGCCTCCAAGATAGGCTTGGGATGCGTACTTATGCAACACAACAGACCAGTAGCGTATGCATCCCGACAACTAAAGTCGCACGAAGAAAACTACCCCACACACGATCTGGAACTAGCTGCGATCGTGTTTGCCTTGAAGATATGGCGTCATCACCTATACGGTGCAACTGTAACAGTGTACAGTGATCACAAGAGCCTCAAGTATTTATTCGATCAAAAGGAGCTGAACATGAGACAGCGCCATTGGATGGAGTTCATAAAGGACTACAACTTTGAATTGCAATACCATCCCGGCAAGGCGAATGCAAATAGCGGAGTTGCGAGCATGATGATAGCCGAGCATCAACTGATAGAGGAATTTTGGAACTTGGACTTAGCAGTGGCAAATAGCGAATGCAAAGCCGAATATTGGGCGGTGCAGATCTTGGACGAACTACTAGAAAGAATCAAACAAGCTCAGCAAGTCGTCGACTGCTTGAAGAGGCTGAGGAATCAATCTGGTGTTAGCCTAAACCAGCAAGGCATAATTACCTTCCAAGGGAGGATAGTTGTCCCTACAAAACTGCTGAGAGAGGAAGTCATGGAGCTGGCGCATAAGAGCCAATACTCAATACACCCAGGAGCCACCAAGATGTACACAGACTTGAAAAAGAACTTTTGGTGGAAAGGAATGAAAAGAGATGTGGGGAGGTACGTGGGCAAATGCATGGTGTGCCAGAAAGTAAAGATTGAACATCAGCGACCGGCAGCCACCCTTCAACCCTTGAGCATCCTGGAGTGGAAATGGCAGAGCATATTGATGGACTTCGTAACAAGTTTACCCAGAACTCAAGCAGGCTACGATGCCATCTGGGTAGTGGTCGACAGACTGACCAAATCAGCACACTTCATACCGGTAAAGGGGACTTACACGACAGAGAAGCTGGCTCCGATTTATATGAAAGAAATAGTAAGGTTGTACGGTGTTCCTGAAAGCATAATCAGTGATCGGGATCCTAAGTTTACATCCCGATTCTGGTCTTCATTGCAGCAGGCGCTCGGGACCCAACTGCGATTGAACACGGCTTATCACCCCAGACAGATGGCCAGACTGAAAGGACAATACAAACACTCGAAGACATGTTGCGGGCCTGCGCCTTAGAGAAGGAAGGATGTTGGGATCAGTATCTGCCGTTGGCAGAATTTTCTTACAACAACAGTCATCATGCTAGTATCGGCATGGCTCCATACGAAGCATTCTATGGAAGGAGGTGTCGCACACCTGTATGTTGGGAAGAAGTTGGCGACAAAGAGTTGTTCGGACCAAACATGATCAAAGAAACGACGGCACAGATCAAGATGATCCGCGACAGGCTACGAAAAGCCCAAGATCGACAGAACAGTAACTATGACTTGAAGCACCGACCCCTAGAATTTGAAGTAGGGGATCATGTATTCATCAAACTCTCCCCTGTTACTGGTATTGGCAGAGCTCTTGGTGTAAGGAAGTTAAGCCCATGCTATATCGGTCCCTATCAGATTCTGAAAAGGGTAGGACCGGTAGCCTATCAGTTAGCATTACCACCCAATCTGGCAAATCTCCACGATGTATTCTATGTAAGCCAGTTAAAGAAGTATTTGGCGGATCCCTCTCATGTTGTATTACCAGATACTGTGGAAGTAAGACCCAACCTGAAGATCCCGGTGGTACCCTACAAGATTTTAGACAAAGAAGAAAAGCGCCTTCGTAGCAAAGTAATACCCATGGTGAAGGTGCAATGGCAAGGAAGGACTCCCGAAGAAGCAACCTGGGAGCGAGAAGATGAGATCCGACAGAAGTATCCCGACTTAGAATGTTTGTAATTTTCGGGACGAAAATTTTATTAGGTAGGGTGGATGTAATAACCCAAAAATCATGTAATCAAAATTAGTTTAATGAAATGGAATCAAAGAGGGGCAAGCCCATATTCAGTGAACGATTAGCTTTGAAAAGCAAAAATTAGTTCTAAGTTAGAACCCACTCTAATTAAGATAAGTAGTAACTTAACCCAATGTGGTTTAAAGCCCAAAAATGTCATAGCCCAACCCACTTAAGAATATAAATAAGTTAAGATCAAGTGAGAAAGGATATAAGCCCAAAGCAATGCAAGCCCATTTTATGAATTGAATAAGGAATAGCCCAATTAGTAAGTACATAAAGACCCAAGCCCACACCACTCAAACAAAGCCTAAGCCCATTTACTAATGATCAAACCTCTCCATCAACACTATTGGGCCGAAAACACCACTAAGCCCAATCCAATTCAAAGATAAGCCCTAGATGAGGTGGCAACACATGATAGGAAGAATTTGTATGAAGTTACACCTCCCCACATGATCACTTAGGCCATGACAAGGAGAGAAGGAAAGGAATTTGTGTTCACATTCCCCTAGGCGCTAAATAAGGTAGGAAAAATGATGAAGGAGTTTGTGTAAGAAATACTCCAAACCTAACCAATGCATGTGACTTACTTTAACCAAAAGCAACATTACTTTCCCTTAAGCTACCTTGGAGGACGCACACATGACAAGAAAAGGAAAGCTTTCTTCTTACACACTCAAGCCATGCATGACACCTTACAAGATCAAGTCTCCCTTCTCCCTAGGCACACACGGTCACCAAGGATTCACATGACCAAACTCTTCTCTTCCTCTCAACCTTGGCCAAACAACAAAGGAAGCAAGGAAACCCTAGTTCAAATTCACACTCAACCCTCCTTGAATTATGAGCTTTCATCATGAATAGACTTGAATAAAAAATTAGGAAAACATCTTCCCTCTTTCCCCCTATGTCACGGCCATCAACTAAGGCAAGCAAGGATTGCTTTTCTCCCACTTAAAACCTCTCACCAAGACCAAACCAATGCCAAGTGTAATACATGCAAAGGTCACAAAGAACAACCATCTCTTCTCCCTTTACATGTTCGGCCATTCCATCAACAAAGACAAGGAAAGATGTCTCACACTCAAGCATCACTCACTCACCACCAATGCATGTGAATAACTTCCTCCACACTCTCAAGTAACACTCAAGCACCTCTAACCTAATACCCCAAGGAAATGATGACTAGGCTTGAATAAAAGAACAAGCAAAGAGCTTCCTCCTCCCCCTAAGGCCGTGAAGCACTAAGCATCAAGACAAAGAATCCTTCTCCCTCACACCTTGGCTTCAGCCATCCCTTTCCCAAACAAACCAAGCAAGTAAAATACTCAAACACTTCATCCTTCTCTACTCCTAAGCCTCGGCCATAGTAAGTTCAAGGACCTAGGATCATCTCAAAATTATTCTAAGCTCTCCAAACCCTCTTGTCTTCACCCACATAGGTAGGGTAAAGGCTTCACCTCATTTCATTTGGTGTAGACTAAGGATCCCTAAGTTTCCACTCTCTTTGTGTAGCAAGAGACCAAGAGGTTGTTGGAAGCAACTCTCAACTCAAGGCTCCTTGAAGATCAAGTGTGAAGCATTAGATAAAGTTGTATTATCATCATTAAGGTAAGACCTCATCTCTTCAAGCTAGTAGAATGAACCCTAACCACTCTACATGACTAGATCTTGGACTAATAAAGCCATGCATGCATCTATCATCCTAGAAATCATCTCCTATGTATACCATCTCTACATGGCCGAACTTAAATGATATGCATGCACTCTCCAAATCTTCAAAACATTGGCTAAACAACCTAAACCTAAAATGGCCGAATGTGATGTATAGGGAAGTATAGTCTAAAGTTTGATTTAAGGATCAACCATTTTATATGAGCATTTAAGCCATGAACATGTTATCAAAAATGTCCTCTAGGTATACACCCCTAAATGGTCGAACCCCAACAAGCTTAGAAAAGAAATTTGTGAATGTTTTCTTAAGTATCATGATGTATGGCCGAAATGGATAGGACCTATGCATGAGAACAACTAGTGAAAATCATCTCCTAAGGCATTTCATCAAAAAGGGCTGAACCTATGTCAAGAGGAATATTAAGTTCAGATCTTTAATTTTAGAACTATGTACTAAGGATGGTTATGTTATTAGGCCGAACCAAAGGAACAAGAAAGGACCAGAACCACCTTGAACTCTTGGGAAGTGATAAGACAAGACTATTGTGTAAGTGATTTACGGTTGTTGTAGTGGTTTCCCTATGGTTGCCACCCCTTTATGTTAAAGTGTGGTCTGACTGCAATTTGTTGTATGATGTTGTACATGATATGTTTGGCTGTCTGGAACTAATGCTTTGTTCATGCAAGTTGTATTATGATGGCATGTGCACTAATACCACAGAGGCAACCTGACGAGGACCCTGGGTATTCGTCCGTAAGACCATGGAGAGTAATTGCCATGGCAGGATTGGTATGATGAAATGAAAGCATGATTATTTTCCAAACTATGTTTCAAATATTTTCCATTCTATTATTGTATATGTTATTATATGACAGTTGCAGGAGTAAGCATCATGGTTTGGAGGTTGCTCCAACTCTGAGTCCTTACTGAGACCCCCAATCTCACCCCTCTTTGGGGAATCCCTTTCAGGTAAAAGCCAAGAATGAAGATGTGGGTAAAGGATGGCAAGCGACTAGTACGTCTGGAAGTAAAGAAAGATGCATTACGTTTATTGTCGGATGATTGTATTAAATTAGTTCGTAACAAGTTATATGTGCACGCTATGTATTTCGTTTTGGATGAGATGTTAGGATATTATGAGCTTTTGGATGGATCTCTAGACATTGAGTAGTAGTACTTACTTTTGGATGACTGTACCTAACTATCATACTTTGAGGTTATCATGATTAAGCTTTAGACGTCTTATAATTTTAGCTAATATGATTGGAATTAGTGTGAGAAACCTTACCTTATACGGGCGTAACAATAAGTGAAAGAGAAACCTATGCAAGGAACGTTTTCATAAGAAATCTTAAAGGTTTCAAATTATATGACTTAGATTAAGACCAAGCCTTTATGGTAGGATAAGTCACCATCCGCATAAGACACTTAAGCAGCCATCTAATTAGTAGTAGTCGAAGACGGAAACTTAGACACTTAACTTGCGCCTATGGTATTATATTTTGGGGACTTTCTATTTAAATGGCTTTCTATTTTATGGACTATACGATTAGTTGTGAGACCCTTATGAGTCGATCAGGTATGGATATTAGAGTTTAATTAACTAAATGTTTATATCGCATAAATGAATAAGAGATCGGAATAAAGCTAGGACGTCATCCTAGTGTCTACGACTTTTAGAGGAACTTAGAAAGATATTTGGTTTGATGAGATTATACATAAAGAATTTAAAGGTATTTGCACTAGTGGCTAGGAACTATAGAACAATAAGAGGATCTAATAAATAGAGTTGTACCTGGAGTTAAAGTAAGAATAGATAGGAGTTGGATCACAAGATAAGTTAGAGAATTATCATGGCATAATGTACCCTAGACTTGCAGCAAAACATCGATGCTAAGAATTCATGGGTAATTAAGATGATTAACTCACAAAAGAACGAAATTAATTCCCTAGAATAAATCTAAGTGAACCATGCTTCCGCGTGTAGTATGTCAAGCAATGATAACACTTTTAAGAGTATATTAAGGGTGTTACAAAGGTTGTAGTGGTTTATCAAGCACCCTTGGATATGTCATGTTGGGAGGTTTGGTGAGTGGGGCATAGGAGGATATCACTGCCACCCTTGGACTCTTGTATAAAGAGCTTAACCGCTTCAAGAGTAAAGATGGCCTCTTTGAATAATGATATGCTTCTTGAGGGAACTTCAACCACAAGACATCCTTTCTTTAATGGCACCGATTATGCTTATTGGAAAAGTAGAATGCAAATTTTTCTTGAGTCAATTGATTTAAGAGTTTGGAACATTGTTGTTGAGGGATATCAAGTTTCCACTAAAAAAGATGAAGACAACAACAAGGATGTTCCAAAGAAAGTAAAGGAATTTTCCGAAGAAGAAATTAAAGAAGCAAATTGGAATGCTAAGGCTAGAAATTTAATTACCAATGCTTTCGGTAGAGATGAATACTTTCGTGTAGCTTCTTGCAAAACTGCAAAAGAAATGTGGGATGTGCTTGAAGTAACACATGAAGGAACTAGTGAAGTTAAAATCTCTAAAGTTCTTGGATTGACTAGAGAATTTGAATTATTTGAAATGAATGATGGTGAAACTATTCAAAACATGCAAAAGATATTTACTCACATTATTACTCATTTGGATGCATTAGGAGCTTCATATAATAACTTTCAATTGGTAACTAAAGTTTTGAGAAGCTTGAATAGGGAATGGCAACCTAAGGTGACAGCTATTTGTGAATCAAAAGACTTGAAGAATAGCTTAGCATACTGATTTGAAAAACAATAATAAAGAAAAGAGAACCCCAAGCCTCCATTGGTGTGATGTTGACTTGGTTCCTCAGTGTTCCAGCGCTCCACAACAGGATTCCTCCTTCAGTCTTGGTGTAATGCTCTGGACTTGTGAATTGGTTTCTGAATAGGTGTTTTGGTCTGACCCTAAGCTCCTTATTTATAGCCAGTGGAGTTGTATCCTTCATTGCATCTCTCACCGACCCATATCAGATTTGTAGTTGATTCTACACTTGTTTCCTTTTTTGCATTTAAGATCTTGTAGATTGGTGACAGATTTTGAGCTTTGAATCTTTGTTGTGATCTTCCGTCATATCTTCCCATGGATTTATATCTATTCTCAATCAGGATTGATTTGTTTCCACTTTGTATTTTTTGTAAAATTCTGATGCACATCTTGATAAAGATATAAAATCTCTTTTGGATCTAGATTTGGCCGTGCATGGACGTTTTAGCGTGCTATTAGAGCGCCAAAACGTCCTCCCAGTGTATTGTTGTCTGCCTATGGGCGTTTTGGCGTGCTGATGAGCGTCGAAACGTCCTCTTCGAAGGATGTATTGTTGCTTCCTGAGCGTTTTGGCGTGCTGTATGACCGCCAAAACGCTCTGGTCCAGGGGTTATTGTGTTTTTCTTCATTTTGCGCGTTTAAATGTGCTTTCTGGATGCCAAAACGTCCTCCTACAGCTGGTACACACTAGAAATCTGAAAGTAGAATTGGCCTTGAAGGCCGAAACATGCGTGAGGGAAAAACAAAATTTTTCGCAAGCGGAACACACATGCATATCAAGATACATACTTTAAGACGTATGTCATACCTTGTTCGTGAAAACTCAAGATGATCAAGGTAGGTCTGAAGAGTTCAGACCCTCTAACGTTGATCCACACCACCCACGTCTAGATACAGGAACTCCTTCCAGTAAGACCGCCGATTGATCACCACAATAAGGCTTGCTATGCGCTCAGTGTGTGATGCAGAGGCTAGGTAAAAGTGTTTAGAAGAGTGAAGTGTTCTAAGAGAAAACCTCACAAGGGGCGCATAGATGAGTAGAGAAAGGCTTGGCTTTTCAAAAAAACCTAAGGAGGAACTAACTGCTACTTAAGTTTCAAAAACAAATCAGATTTTTCTCCCAAAAATCTGATCAAAAGTGGCGCCCTTGGGGAGAGAATAAGTGGAGTTGTTGCATTTCAAAAATTGCCAACAATATCCCAGAATATTCTCATGAGACTAAGTACAAAACCTAGTCAGAAATCTGATCATGAATCATCATATAATCAGCTATATGGTGCACCCCATATAGCCTAAAAGGTGACCAGATACATTTGAGTTAGTTGCATTTCAAAATTAAATCAACTCACTCAAATATTCTCCCAACAGACCGTATCTTCTGGAGCTGATTTTGATGATCAAATCTAGCCAAAATCAGCACCCCATTATCCTTGGATTATGTCCAAAAGATCTCCTCTTGATATGTTCCAACAAGATCTCATCTTATCCTTTTGTTATGGAACAACTTTTCATAGCCAATTCAAATTCGAATTTCAAACATTTGAATTCAAACTTTCAAACACTTAAATTTTAAATTCAAATTCTAAATTCAAATTCAAATTTCAAAATTCAAATTTCAAATTTCAAAATTCAAATTCAAAATTCAAAATTCAAAATTCAAAATTCAAATTTCAAATTCAAAATACGAATTTCAAAATTCAAATTCAAAATTCAAATTTCAAAATTCAAATTCAAAATTCAAATTCAAAATTCAAAATTTAAACATTTGATAATTAATTTAACTAATTAAATTAATTAGTAATGTCTTGGACTATCCAAGCCCATTACTTTGATCCATGCGCCCTCCACCCTATCTGTGGAGTTCCAAACTACTTCTTGGGCTAATAACAATTGTTAGGCCCAATACCTTTAATGTTAGAGCATCTAGACAAATTAGGTGTTAATGTGTGACCCATTAGGTCCAACATAGCCACTGACATAAATGGGCTTGGGCCCAATAAGCCCACAACACATTTAATGACAACACAGAGCACTAGCAATGCTTTGTTGCCCCAGAACTAGTTAGATTAATGACCTGATCATCCTATTACACATATTTGGTTGCCGTATATATTTCCTTTCGTCTCGGTTACCTTCCCATAAAACCTAGGGTAAGGAAGCGTATCAACCCCTGCGGTTCAGGGTAAGCTTTATTCGAAATAGGGAATCTTCAATTTACAGACTCTAAAGGCAGATCATCTCATGATCTCTTTTACTATGCATAGATTCCTGAGTCCCTGTAAATGTCACCCCGATTTCTCCGGTTTACAGATAACCTAATCTCTCACAAAGATTTGATGAATTCCTTCAGCTTATCACCCTAGCCCTGTGTTCTTTCAGGACAAGCCCAACAGTATACCTATGAGCAGACGAGGTGCACAATCAAAGCATGCCTTCTAGAACACAGTCTAGGTAATAACTACTGGTCTTAGGAAAGACATACCCAAATATAAAGAGACTACTCTAATGATACTCTCTGTGAGAGTTTCTCATAGAGTCTCTTTGTGGGTCTGTTCAGTGTGAGCTATACCCTTATTCACGACTTTAGCTAAGACATCTCCATATCTGTAGCTCATGAGGTCTTTACCTTGCATCCAAATACAAGTAGATAAGTCGTGCTAGTCTTACCCGAGATCACTGATCCCCATTCTCAGTGTCTCTAGACTAGGAACATAAAATTAGGAATAAATATGCAGTATCCTTGAATCCTCATGATCGTGATCTCATCACAGATACTCAAGAGATACCTATTTTATTCCAAGGGGTTTATCTAGTTACTCATATAAATATTAATAGTAATATTGAGACAAAATATGAAACAGAATAAATAGTGCTTTTATTTGCGACAATATAAAAGGTCTACATATGTCCTAATCTAATCAAAAGATTGTCTCTAGGACATCCATATACTAACAAGATCCCACTTGGCCTAGAGCCAATCAGGCCTAAGTCGTATACCCAAAGCCTCATAATGACTATCATGTTTTCTCTGAGAAACAGCCTTTGTCAGAGAATCGGCCAGGTTATCATCTGTGGGAACATAATCCATCTTTACATCCATCCTATCAATGATTTCTCTAATCAGGTGATATCTGCGGAGCACGTGCTTAGATCTTTGATGAGACCTAGGTTCCTTTGACTGCGCAATGGCTCCAGTGTTGTCGCACAACAACTGTATGGGCTCATCCACGGTTGGAACCACCCTAAGTTCATATATGAACTTCTTGATCCACACGGCCTCCTTAGCCACTTCTGAAGCAGCTCTATATTCAGCTTCTGTCGTTGAATCTGCTGTTGTCTCCTGCTTGGAACTCTTCCAAGATACTGCCCCACCATTTAAGGTGAATACGAACCCTGACTGTGACTTGTAGTCATCTTTGTCACTCTGAAAGCTGGCATCAGTGAACCCTTTCACTGTTAGCTCATCAACCCCACCATAGACCAGAAACACATCCTTAGTTCTTCTTAAGTACTTAAGGATGGTCTTGACTGCCGTCCAGTGACCCTCTCTAGGGTCCGACTGGTATCTGCTCGTAATGCTTAAAGCATATGAGACATCTGGTCTCGTACATATCATGGCATACATGATGGATCCAATAGCCAAAGCGTATGGAATTCCACTCATGCGATCCTTCTCAGCCTGTGACTTAGGACACATGGCCTTTGAAAGATGTACCCCATGACTGACGGGAAGAAAACCCTTTTTCGACCCTTCCATGCTAAACCTCTTTAGCATCTTGTCAATATACGTGGATTGAGATAAATCCAGCAGCCTGTTTGATCTATCTCTATAAATTTTTATACCAAGTATAAAGGCCGCCTCTCCCAAATCCTTCATGGTGAAGCTTTTTGAAAGCCACTCTTTCGTTGTTTGTAATGTGGGGATGTCATTTCCTATTAACAATATGTCATCTACATAAAGTACTAGGAAGACGACATTACTCCCACTAACCTTCTTGTAAACACAAGGTTCATCCTCGTTCTTGATAAAACCGTTACTCTTAACGACTTCATCAAAACGAATATTCCAACTCCTTGATGCTTGCTTTTAGCCCATATATCGACCTTTGAAGTTTGCATACCATATGCTCCTGATCTTTGATTTCAAAGCCTTCAGGTTGTGTCATGTACACATCCTCCTTCAAGAACCCATTCAAGAAGGCGGTCTTGACATCCATTTGCCAAATTTCAGAGTCGTGATATGCCGCTATTGCAAGCATGATCCTAATAGATTTGATCATGGCAACAGGTGAGAAAGTCTCATCATAGTCAACTCCTTGTCTTTGACGATACCAACCAACCTAGCTTTGTAGGTCTGAACGTTGCCATCTGCATCAGTCTTTCTTTTAAAGACCCATTTGTTACCAATAGGAACTATTCCTTGCGGTTTAGGAACCAAGGTCCATACCTTGTTTTCATACATCGAATCCATTTCAGATTCCATGGCTTCAAGCCATCTAGAAGAGTCAACATCCTTGACTGCCTCTTCGTAGTTACTTGGTTCATCATCCTCGACGGTTTGCTGATTCTCAATCACAAACCCATACCTCTCAGGTGGATGGATGCCCCTCGTTGACCTACGGAGTTGTGTGTTTACTTCTCCATTGGAGAACGTCGCCTGCAGAGCAGACTTGGGTTCCTCAATCTGTTCATGTGGTTCTTGAACTTCTTCAAGATCAATCTTACTCCCACTGACTCCTTGAGAGATCAAATCCTTCTCAAGGAACTCAGCATTCTTTGACACAAACACTTTGTGTTCATCCATGGAGTAAAAGTAGTATCCCTTAGTACCTTTGGGATACCCCACAAATAGACATTTAGTACTCTTAGCACTAAGCTTGCCTGATGCCAACGCTTTGACATAAGCTGGCGATCCCCATACCCTGAGGTAACTCAGGTTGGGTCTCTTACCATTCCATATCTCATATGGTGTGGTCTGAACAGATTTAGACGATACCCTATTTAGAAGGTATGCCGCTGTGTCTAGGGCATATCCCCAAAACGATTTTGGAAGTTGAGTCTCACTCATCATAGACCTGACCATGTCTAACAAGGTCCTATTTCTTCTTTCGGAGACACCATTTTGGTGTGATGTGTAAGGTGCAGTAAACTGTGAGAGAATTCCATTTTCTCTCAGATAATCCTGAAACTCATGGCTCAGATATTCACCACCACGATCTGATCGTAATGTCTTAATCATCTTGCCACGTTGTTTCTCTACTTCATTCCTAAACTCCTTGAACTTTTCAAAGGCTTCGGATTTATATCTCATTAGGTACACGTACCCAAATCTTGATTTGTCATCAGTAAAGGTAATGAAATAGAAGTATCCTCCTCTAGCCTCTATAGACATTGGCCCACAAACATCAGTGTGAATGAGTTCTAATAACTCACTAGCCCTATGACTCTCAAGCCCCTTAGGCTTGTGACAAGTCATTTTCCCAGCTAGACAAGATTCACATTGTCCATAGGATTCCAAATCCATGGAATCTAGGTATCCATCTGCATGCATCCTAGACAATCTTGTTTCGTTTATGTGCCCTAGTCTACAATGCCAAAGATAAGATTGATTATCTATCCTAGGTCATTTCACAGCTAAATTGAGCACTTCAGTTCCCATTTTCAGAACATACAATCCATTTATTAATGAAGCAGTACCATAAACAATATCATTCAAAATGATAGAAAATGTACCATTCTTAATACTAAAAGTAAAACCATCTTGTTCTAAACAAGAAATAAAAATAATGTTTCTAGAAATGTTCGAAACATAAAGACAAATATTCAAATGCAATAAAAGGCCCGTAGGCAAAATAAGGTCGGCATCTCCAACAGAATGAGCAGCAACCCTTGCTCCATTGCCAACGCGAAGATCCACCTCGTTTCTCTCCAATCTCCTTGGGCTCCTAAGCACCTGCAACATATTGCAGATATGAGAACCACAACCGGTATCCAATACCCATGAAGTCGGATTAGCACAAGAATAATTTACCTCAATCATGAAAGTACCTGAGGCAGAAGCATCACCATGCTTCTTGTCCTTCAAACTCTGCAGGTAGTCTGGACAATTCCTCTTCCAATGGCCTTTCTTGGCACAATGGAAGCACTCAGCATCGCCTTTGTCCTTGGATTCTTTCTTACCCTTCTTATTGCTCTTCTTCTTCTTGGATTTTCCTTTGGGCTTAAGGGAGTCACCTTTAGCAGGCTCCTTACCCTTACCCTTACCCTTGGCCTTGCTAGGCCCACCAATCAAAAGAGCTTGTGTCCTATCCTTCTTGATAGACACTTCAGCAGTTGCTAACATACTTAACAATTCAGGCAAGCTCACAAGCATCCCATGCATGTTATAATTCATTATGAATTGACTGAAGGAAGGTGGAAGTGAGGCCAGGACTAAGTCATTACTCAGTTCGGCATCCATCAAAAAGCCTAGATTTCCTAGCTTCTCAATCAGCCCGATTATCTTAAGAACATGACTGCTAACAGACATGTTCTCAGACATCCTGCAAGAGAACAGTTCTCTAGAGGCCTCATTCATGCCTGCTTTTAACGTCATACAACTCCTTGAGATGTAAGACAATAGAGGGAGCATCCATATGCTCGTGCTGCTTTTGCAGTTCAGGCGACATGGATGCCAACATGATCCATACTGCCATCGTATCGTCATCCATGTGTTGTTTGTGGGCCTCGAAATCATATTTCGCGAACCCATCTTCCCCTTCCCTAGGAGCTACGGGTAATGCACCATCAAGAACGTAGGCAATCTTTTCGGCCCTAAGAACAATTCTCAGGTTCCGATACCAGTCCATGAAGTTTGAACCGGTCAGTTTATTCGTATCAAGTATTGAGCGCAGTGACAGTGGATTAGTCATACTAAAAACTGAAAAAAAATGTAAAGAAAGATTAATTAATATATTGTCGTGTTACAATTTATTAAAGACTTTAAATAAATTGCCCCTCCCACTATTTTATCTAAGTCAATGACCCTTACCATTTGACTTAGGGTTAATCTACTTTTAGATTTTACCTTAGTGAGATTAAGAGTGCGATTATTTATTTTAACCATCGTCTGAGACCGCAAGATTAATTTAAATAATGGGTTGATCCTAATCAACAGTATCTCATACCCTCTCTTAACATTAGGTTGACAACTCCTTGTCACTTAGTGGTGCATCTCATGCAACCAACCTAGCATTATTACCCTAAGCCCATAAGCCCGGCTCTTGCAACTTATGCCTCAGTTAAGCATTAACCAGCACCCTAAGTGTCTAACACTTCTAATACTACTCTTACTCAACGAAACAGTGGGTCCCAACTGAGTTGTGGAGCACCACTATGTAGAGGAGGTTCGAGTAATATTGGTGGTGGGAGGTAATCATATGCTTAATAATTTATTCATTTTAAGGGTTCCTTTTATTTAGGGATTTTATTAGGTCTCATCAAACGCATTAATATATTATCATGCTAGTCGTAACCTATGTCATACATCTATCGGTTTAGACTAGTCGAAATTGGGCGTGCATAATAATCATACAAACGTGATTTGTCCAATTCATGCATACTAGACGTCATAAGCAATAAAGCATACATATCGTGATGCACTATCTCATGCATGCTAGTCGTACAAAACATACATGCAAATAAAACAATTTATTTTGAGATAGTCATGGTGCTCGATCTTTTGTCCATCTTGCTTCTCAAGCCACAGCTT
>NW_026898058.1:0-43078 GCF_033153095.1 Gastrolobium bilobum | reverse complement strand
ATAATATAACACTCATCACTCAAGTGTCTAGGGGAATAACAAGCACTCAATTCCACCACAGCAATAGCACAACAAAAACTTGATCATATTCTCAAAATTCCCAAAGATAAGGAACTATAACACATGCATAATTTGATCAGAAGGACTTGCAAAGGATATAACTTGGCCAGGCTCAGGGTTAGGAATTTATGGACAGTAGCTAACATATAAGTTGAGATTGAAACACACAGATATACATACTTTTGAAGCACACTCATATCTCAACAAAATTTAGCTTCACTAGCTCTCACAGAATTTCGGGAACCAATTCCTTTATTTACCACCTTTCATTGCTATGAACAATTTTTCTTCTCTTTAATTTTTTTTTTTTGGATCACTTAGCTTAGTGGAGCTCCCCTTACATTTTTCTTTATTATTTTTAACATTTCAATCTCAACCAAGGTAAGACAATTGGATATGGCTAAGCAATCAGCGGGTAAATCATGAACAAACAGGCTCAGGCTCAAAGGGGCTAGCAATGGATAATCAAATACAGGTGAGCAATATGGCTATGGCTACAAGAACAAACTGCCTTAATCAATTCAAACATGCATGCATCACAGAGAAACAGAGCAAGCTCCAGAGTACTATCACAGCGAGGTCTCTCAAGAAGAAATATAAGTGTTTAAGCACAACACCTCACCAGCTATGGTATCAAACTAGACTCTCAAAAGAAAATCAGGCATCATTAATCATTCAAACACAAATGCAGGCAAACGAGCAATCATGAATCTACTCAAGCCTATGCAATATCATGCCAGAAATTCAATCTACTCAAGCCTATGCAATATCATGCCAGAAATTCATAAAGATCATGTTTCCAAATAATAAATCAGTCAAGTTAACTAGGGAAAACATGTCTAAACCTGGGACTTGTCACTAGCAAAAATATTTCCAAGATTTTTTAACTCAAAACAGCAAAATCAACAACTAAAATAAAAAGAAAAAATGGGTTAAATATCTCCACTGATATATAGTGCAGTTCCACTTGTACAGCTATGCATGTCAATGCTCCCCATTCCCAGATTTAGAAAATTGTTGTCCCCAGCAATAACTAAACCTTAGATTTATAACAACTTTTCTTATGATTTCAAGCAAATTGCTCATGGCAGGAGCTGGGGTTGGCAGAGGCACTCGCTGAACTCGTGGAGATAGTGGATTACTAACGTTCTTAGCAGCCCTTTTCCTATACTCAAACTCAGCTTTTTGAACACCATCTAAGTATAACTCATCAGGAACTTCAGCTATTTTTGACACACCAGCCCGAATACACAATATATTAATCAAAGGTAAGTCCTATCTCGGGATGGCTGCAATCTATTGTACAAAGAGGTGTACTCACAAGTAGAAGCCATATTGAACTGAGTCAAAATAGTATATTCAATAGTATATTTATCAAATGGCACTTCTACACCTCTCACCGTGGACACCCTGTTGAGAAACAAATCTTCCAATTCTGCATTTGAACAGAATTCCTTCACTATCTCACTAGATGCATCCTCAGCATAGGAAACCAGACATTCCCATTTTCTCCTCTCAATAGTCCTCCTGATTGGATTAGAGCAGCCATCATATATTTCATAATACCTCTTTTAGCCATGGTGACAAATTTGTCGGTATCCAATCGGTTAGGACCCTTCCTCTTCTTGGAGCCATCAGCCACTTTCTTGCCTTTCCTATCCTGAAAACCAAAGAATTTCTGACACAAGGGATATACAGACAAAACTGTCAGCTCTTTTCAAAAACAACCATACCAAAGTCAGATAATTCCCAGATTTAATTAAAGACATATCAACCACCCAAGCCAAACCAAATTTGTTTCCTACTTCCAATATCACTCTCTGTAAACAACACACACTTCCACAACTATTACTCACAACTCACAACTTTTCATCAAACACACACACAATACTTGCACACTATCAACACACAAAACTATTCACACATTTTATCAAACACCTCACATACATATTGCATCAATGCACACACAATACTTGCACACTATCAACACACAAAACTCATTCACACATTTTATCAAACACCTCACATACATTCATACTCTCCACTACATAAATCGCCAATTTGGCATACATAGTCAGGCATACATAGACATCAACACCCACACACAAATTCAAATAATAAAAAAAAACAAGGAAAGAAGAAGAAAAGAAAAAAAAATAAAAAAAACCTTTGGTGGTGCCATTAGTGATGAAGTGAAATATGGTGATGGTTGATGTTCTATGGTGGGTGATGAACTAAAGATGAGAATGGGAAAGGGAGAAGGGAGATGGTTGTGGTGTGGAAAAGTGTTAAATAGAAGTATGGGAAGATGAAGAATATGGAAGATATGAGGGTTTGGGGGGGGGGGGGGGGGGGGGAAGGTTAGGAAACTGAATTAGGAATGGGGAAGTGGTGGGGAGGTGGGAAATAAAAGCACGGGCGTTTTTTTTTTTTTTTTTTTTCCGTACACGCTCCATCGCGCGGACTCCCGCGCTCCATCGCGCGTACGTGCGGCTTTTTTGACCCACAAGTTATATATTTTTTCCAGGTCTTCCGCGGTATCACGCAAACCTGTGCGCTATATCGCGCACTCACTCGGCCTTCTGGCCTATGGTACGAATGTTTTTTTTTTTTTTTGAAAAGACTTTACATTGGAGGGTTGCCTCCCAGCTAGCGCTTGTTTAACGTCCCGAGCCTGACGGTTACCTCTTTAAGGCTGAAGGGATGTTAGGCGCAAAGCCACTGCGTGCTTTACCACAGGTCCTCCACGGAAGAACTTCAGCCTCGAGCCATTGACCTTGAAAGGTCTGTCTTCATCCATGGGAGATATTTTAACAGTGCCATAGGGAAACACCTCTTTAACCACAAAAGGACCTGTCCACCTGGATTTCAACTTTCCTGGAAACAGCTTCAGGCGAGAGTTATACAACAACACTTTCTGACCAGGCTCAAATTCCTTGTGTACAATTCTGCTATCATGGTATTTCTTTGTCTTTTCCTTGTATATCCTGGCACTTTCAAAAGCAGAATTCCTAAACTCATCAAGCTCTAATAATTGAAATTTTCTCCTCTCAAGAGCTACTGTAGAATCAAAGTTCAGGAATTTGATAGCCCAAAAGGCTCTATGTTCAAGCTCCACAGGTAAGTGACAAGCCTTCCCATACACCAGCTGATAAGGGGACATCCCTATAGGAGTTTTATATGCAGTTCGATAGGCCCATAGTGCATCATCTAATCTTTTTGACCAATCTTTCCGAGAAATGCTAACAGTCTTTTCAAGAATGCGCTTCAATTCCCTGTTGGAAACCTCGACTTGACCACTAGTCTGCGGATGGTAAGGTGTAGCAACCTTATGCCTGACACCATACTTGGCCAACAAATTCTCAAACTGCTTGTTGCAAAAATGGGAGCCTCCATCACTTATGATTGCTCTTGGCACACCAAACCTAGTAAAAATGTTCTTCCGCAGAAAATTCACAACCACTTTGGCATCATTAGTAGGAAGAGCCACTGCCTCAACCCATTTAGAAACATAATCAACAGCTACCAAAATGTACTGGTTGGAATAGGAAGATATAAATGGGCCCATAAAATCAACTCCCCACAAATCAAATAACTCCACCTCCATAATACTGTTTAGAGGCATCTCATCTCTACGGGATATGTTACCCGTTTTCTGGCATTTTTCACACTTTTCAACATATTCTCTTGCATCTTTGAAAAGTGTAGGCCAATAGTAACCACTTTGTAATACTTTTTGGGCAGTTCTATTACCACCAAAATGGCCACCATATTCAGAATTATGACAATGCCACAAAATTTCTGTAATTTCCATCTCAGATACACACCTTCTCAAGATACCATCAGAACATTGGAAATAAAGAAAGGGATCATCCCATACATACCTCCTCGCATCATACAGAAACTTTTTCACCTGTTGCTTTGTGAGACTAGGAGGTATTTTCTTGATCACTTTAAAATTGACAACATCAGCAAACCAAGGCTCTACATGCATAGCAAAAATCGGTTTTTCAAATAACTCTAAAGAAATAGCAAGAACCTGTTCATCGGGGAAAGAATCATTGATTTCTATAGCAGGATCATCTTGCAGGTTCTTCTCCTGAATTCTGGACAGATGGTCAGCAACTTTATTCTCCATTCCAGACTTATCTTTTATTTCCAAATCAAATTCTTGGAATAACAGCATCCACCTTAACAATCGTGGCTTGGCATCCTGTTTGGACATCAAATATTTTATAGCCGCATGATCAGTGAAAATAATAGTCTTGGCACCAAGGAGATATGGTCTAAATTTATCCAGAGCATACACCACAACAAGCATCTCCTTTTCAGTTGTTGCATAATTCACTTGAGCTTCATTCAAAACTTTACTGGCATAGTAGATAACATGCAGCAATTTATTTTTCCTCTGCCCAAGAACTGCACCAATGGCAAAATCACTAGCGTCACACATTAACTCAAAAGGCATACTCCAATCAGGAGATATTAAAACAGGAGCAGTGGTGAGCTTTTCTTTTAGCAAATTAAATGCTTTGAGACAAGCATCATCAAAAACAAACTCATTCTCTTTCATCAGAAGCTGACTTAGTGGCTTAGCAATTTTAGAGAAGTCCTTAATGAATCTTCTATAAAAGCCAGCATGGCCAAGGAAACTTCTCACTCCATTAACGTTAACTGGAGGAGGGAGTTTTTCAATGAGCATCAATTTTGCTTTGTCCACTTCTATACCATCCCTTGAAATTTTATGTCCAAGCACAATGCCCTCTTGGACCATAAAGTGACATTTCTCCCAGTTGAGAACCAGATTTGTCTCTTGGCATCTTTGTAGCACCTTAGACAAATTGTCTAAACAAACATCAAAACGAGAGCCAAAGACAGAAAAGTCATCCATGAAAACTTCCAAATACTTTTCCACCATATCAGAAAAAATAGACAGCATGCACCTCTGAAAAGTAGCAGGTGCATTGCATAACCCAAACGGCATCCTCCTATAGGCAAAAACGCCAAAGGGACAAGTGAACGCTGTCTTTTCCTGATCTTCAGGGGCTACTGCAATCTGATTATAGCCACTGTACCCATCTAAGAAACAATAATAAGAGTGACCTGCTAACCTTTCCAACATTTGATCCACAAAAGGAAGAGGAAAGTGGTCCTTCCTTGTTGCAGCATTAAGCCTTCTATAATCAACGCACATCCTCCAGCCAGTAATTGTCCTGGTGGGGATCAGCTCATTCTTATCATTTTTCACCACAGTGATACCTCCTTTCTTAGGTACAGTTTGTACAGGGCTTACCCATGCAGTATCGGATATAGAATAAATCATGCCTGCATCAAGGAGTTTAACAACTTCTTTTCTCACCACCTCCTTCATCATGGGATTTAATCTCCTTTGAGGCTGCCTTACCGGTTTGATATCATTCTCCATCAGAATCTTATGTGTGCAGAAGGAAGGACTTATACCCTTTAGATCAGTAATGGACCATCCCAAGGCAGTTTTGTGCTCTAGAAGAACTTGTTTCAACTTTTTCTCATCATCAGAAGATAATCCCTTATTAACAATTACAGGATATGTCTCATTATCTCCCAGAAACATGTACTTCAGATTAATAGGCAACTCTTTTAGATCAACTTTAGGAGCACCTATTTCTTTATCAGACTCCTTATGTTCAAGAAACTCATTAGCAACATAAATATCCTCCTCAAAAGGGATATGATCTCGCTCATGCAAATCATCATTCAATTCTTGCAAAGGAGTTTTCTCTTCATGTACCACCTCCTCTAAGACATCAATTTTGAAACAATCACCATCTTCATAGGGTCTTTTCATAGAATCAAAGACATTGACAGTAATTGTATCGTCATTCATTCTTAACACAATTTTCCCTTGCTCCACATCAATCATAGCACGAGCTGTGGCTAAGAAAGGTCTACCCAAAAGAAGGGGCATTTCATTTTCAACTTCCATATCAAGCACAACAAAATCAGCAGGGAAAATGAACTTGTCAACTTTCACAAGAACATCTTCGATAATACCACTTGGCTTCCTTAGGGATCTATCAGCAAGCTGAAGAGAAACCAAAGTAGGCTTCAATTCAGTAATCCCTAAGGCTTTACAGACAGATAAAGGCATCAAATTAATGCTTGCCCCCAAATCACATAAGGCCCTGCCAATCTTTGTTTCACCAATTTCAATTTCAATGTTGAAGCTTCCAGGATCACGAAGCTTAGGAGGGAACTTTCTAGTAATGATGGCACTGCACTCTTCAGTAAGTGCAACTGTCTGACATTCTTGCAGCTTGTGCTTTCTGGAGAGAAGGTCCTTCATGAACTTTGCATAATTTGGCATACTAGCCAATGCTTCAGCAAATGGAATGTTCACATGCAACTTCTTAAAAATGTCAAGAAACCTGTCATAGCTTTTTGCTTTCAGCTCTGGCTTCAACCTTCCAGGGTAAGGTGCCATTTTCATAAGATATTCCTCACTAAGCTCAAACTTCTCTTTTGAAACAACAGGTTGGTCTTTCTGTTTACCAGCAACAACAGGCTTCACTACTTTTGGAGAACTCTCAGCTTCTTTTTCAGATTTCTCTACCTCTTCAACTTTCTCATCCTCCTCCACCTCAATGATAGGCTTTGGGGGAGATGCCACCACTTTACCACTTCTGGTGGTGATAGCCATACAACCTTCCTTAGGATTAGTGATAGTATTGCCAGGAAATGTACCTGGTGCTCTGTCAGACAATTGTTGGGCAAGCTGACCAATCTGATTTTCCAGGTTCTTAATTGAAGCTTTGGTATTCCTGGCATCAGCTCTACTCTCCTCAATGAAAGCATTGGTACTTCTTTGATTAGCTCTACTCTCTTCCATGAAAGCATTAGTACTTTGTGCCAAAGATCCAACTAACCGCTCCAAATCAGAAGGCTCTCTTTGTGGAATAGGTGGTGGCTTCAAATAATTATCAGATTTCATATCTAAACCAGTGCCTTGATAATTCCTTCTTTGGTAATTTTGCTGGTTAGGACGCTGATCATACCAAACACCATTTACTTGCAGTTGTTGAGAAGAATCTGAAGACATCAGTGTTGGACAAGCATTAGTATCATGATTCTCATGGCAGTATTCACATTCAACATTAACAGCATTGGCTTGAACTTTAGAAAGCTGCATCCTCTCAAATTTGGTATTCAAATTAGTCATCTGCTGAGACAATAATTTTTGCTCAGCCAAGACTGCATCATGATCACTTAATGGCACCACTCCTCTTTTTCCCAGCCTTGAGGTTGTCTCATTCTCATTCTTAGCCAATTTGTCAATCAGCTGATATGACTCAGATGCTAGTTTGTCTCCCAAAGAACCTCCTGCTGCAGTATTCACAACCAATTTGGTTTCAGGCAGACACCCATTGAAGAAAATCCGCACCTGATCGCCTTGAGATAGGTTATAATGAGGAACCTTTCTCATGAGAGCCTTAAATCTATTCCAAGAAGCACAGATGGTCTCTCCCAGATGTTGTTTAAATGATGTGATATCATTCACCATGTTATTGTATTTTTCCATGGGAAAGAATTCTGCAAAGAATTTCTCAGACAAATTTTCCCACGTAAGGATGCTTTCAGCAGGTTGTCTTTCCATCCAATCAAGAGCTTTTCCCTTAACAGCAAAAGGAAAAAGTCTCAACCGTATGGCATCATCTGAAACATGTGGAGGCTTTGTGGAATCACAGATTCTTAAAAATCTATCAACAAATCTATGCAGATCTTCATCATCCTCTCCTCCATATTTTTCTCTTTCAGCCAGCTGAATAATATTGGACTTGAGCTCCCATTGATTGTTCCCAAGGTCAGGTGGAACAATGCCAGCATTTGGCCTGTTAAAAACAGGTGTGAGGATAGTATTCATGCGTGGATCTGCATTCTGATTAGGAGCAGCCATCTCTGGTATCTCAAATGGTACGGCTGTATTGTCAATTGATGAAGTACCGGTTGCCTGTGCTCTCTCTCTCTCCCTCTGAGCAATTCGTGCACTTCTCCTTAGAAAAACGCTGCCTTGCATACAACTCAGAAAAAGAATTAGTAGCACAGTAACAAAAACAAAAATTAAAAATAAAAATCAAAATATTCACAATTTTCAATCATAAAAATCAAGATTAATTGATATTAAAATGCCACTCCCCGGCAACGGCGCCAAAAACTTGACGTTATTCGGCAAGTGTACCGATCGCGCAAGTAATATAGTAATACGAAAAGGTCGAACCCACAAGGAGTGTATCTAATATCAAAAAAAAAAAAAAATCTATCCTTTTAAAATGAAAAGATTCAAGACGTTTTGACACGAATGTCAGGATTTGTGTAGAAATTGAATTGCAATTTAAAAAGTATTTTTGATTTTCTATTAATTGGAATTAACACAGGAAAAAGGTTTAGAGAGTATGAGAGAAAACGCTGTAGTTAGAGAACACTCACCGATGATCCCCGCCTTTTACTCCGGATTGATTTCAAATACCAATATATATAAATATAATCAGACAATTTATCAGATAAAATATCAATAGTCAACCCTCAATTCCTTGATGAATTAACCCTTTAATCTCATATGGAGCCCTAATTCCTTGAGGTGCTCTATATAAAATTAAGCATAGAGATCGATAAATTAAACATCTGCAATACAAAATACGTCTATCCCTAGAACACATTCATACCATCGTTCTACCCCCTTTCTAGATTGAAAGCCGCAGATTCCTCTTGTTGGCCCTAATCCCCAAATTACCATTAACTACTAGATTGATCAATTCTAATAAAAATGATATCAATACGATCAGAGTAGAAACAAAATATAAAAGATATATATAAAAGTATAAAAACTCAATCCATCGTATCAGGGGTTCACAAGGGCTTGTGACCCTAACCACAACAAAGGAGTTTAGCTAGCCATAGACATGGTAGCTATACAAGAATCCAACATAAAACAGAAATTAGATCCAAAAAGATGAAGAAGAATGAATTCTCTCTGAAATACTCTCCAAAACCTAGCCTCCACCCGTGTGTATCTGTCGCCAAACACCAAAGGAGCATAACATTTATCTCATTTCTTCCACTTTTCCAAAAATACCCTCATAAATTCGCAACTTTCGTACTTCCCGCGCTCCATCGCGCGGGATCCTGCGCTGTATCGCGTGGGCACTCTGGTCAATGTATGATAGCCTGATCTGGAAATTATGGGTTGGCCACGCGGTACCACGCGATGGTCCACGCGATATAGCGTGGCTTCTCTGGAAAATGGCCCATGACACGATCAGTTTTCCTCTTTTTTGGATTTTTTTTTTTGTATTTTCTTGCTAAAACCTATATAAAAATAAATAAAAAGTGAGAAATAAAACTGAGATAATAAAAATCAAAATATAAAATAACTATGTGTAAAAACAACTACAAATAGACTTAAAATCTAATATTTTTGTCTTGGAAAACCATATATGCCAGAGGCACATCAGAGGTCATCTCGGCCGGAGTAGGTAAAGCTCTCCCATAGTTAGCATATTTCACCAATTCATTGAACTTGGCGAAATATTGGTCAATGGTCATCGTCCCCTGCTTCAAATCATTATACTCATTTTGCTTCGTTTCCCTAGCCTCCCTAGGAAAGTAGTTATCCACAAACAAATTCTCAAACAACCGCCAGGTGATCTCCTGGCCTTCAGCCTCTAATGGTTGCATGGTGTTCGTCCACCAATCCTCGGCTTCGCCTTTAAGCATGTACACCGAGTAAACCAACTTCAGCGGATCAGGTCATCTCATCACCCTAAAGATCTTCTCCATAGCTTGGATCCATTTTGCCGCCACCAACGGGTTGTAGCCTCTATCAAAAGAAGGAGGTTTATGTTTTCTGAAAGCCGTCAATCGCCTTTCTTCAGCTTCATGTTCATCGACGTGCTCTACATGTGGTTGACGAACCCCCGTGTGATGACTATGACTACCAGAATGGTGACTAGCCTCACTATCATTGTTACAAGCTCCACCCTCTTCAAGGAGAATAGGTGGAGTAGGTGTGGCAGTGTGAAGAGGAGGAGTGGGTTGTCGATTCTCATGTCTAGCACCCCTCAGGGTCCTCAACTCATTCATCATCGCGGTCATAGCATTCCGCGTATCCTCATTAGTCTTCATCAATATTTCATTAGCCTGGCGACTAACAGTCAACTCCCTCTGCACAGCTGCCAGAGTTTCAGCCACGGGATTAGACTGTCCACCCGTCGCCCCACGACCACTTTGGGGCCTAACTAAAGCAGCCAAAACAGGATCTGGTTGAGCGTTGGCATTCGATGGTCCAGGGTTATTTTCTGGTTTCTCATCATGACACTACACATGTTACACAAAGAAATGAGTTGATTGGGCTCACACTCAGTGATCACAAATGCAATAACCAATAAGAGTACCAAAACAACTATAAAGCATCAAACACCAAACAGATATAACAATAATCCACAAGTTTCCCTAAGACACTGCTCTGATACCATAAAATGTAACACTCCATTCTAGAACCGGTTTGTTAACATTGTTTTATGATATTAAGCGCAGTTACAATCACATTGGTTCAATTAAAAACCCAGATAATTTTTTTTCCATTTTCATTTTAAAACTTACTTGCTTTTCCTTTTTAACAACGCCGAGTTTAAAATAACCAATTGCATGACCATAACCTTATTATCTTGCGGAATAATCACAATTAAACTTAACATCATATTATTCTTTCATTCGAGTTCAATACTAAACTCTCTTCACTTTTTTCTTAAATTGGGATTTCCATACTTACTTTATAGTTCTTATCTCACATTATGTTATAAATCTATCAGTTAGCTTCGTGTGGGTTTAAACCGCGCTCAAATCGAAGATCTGTAGCTCAAGTTATGCTAATTCTACTAAACTATGTTCATGCTGCTTTCGGGAGGAGGGTTTTAGCGCCTAACTGAGCGTTAAAACGCCCAGAGGCAGAAAATTTTGCCTTCTACCGGTCTTCAGAGCGTTTTGGCGCTAGACTTTCACGTCAAAACGCCCGATTGAGCGTTTTAGCACCCGTTTGCACGTTAAAACACACAGGGGCAGTGAATTTTCCTCCATTTCAGCGCTAAAACGCTCTCCTGCTGGGCAAAACATGCCCTCCCCTGTTTTCATGTGACTTCATGGGAGATTTCCTCCCACTTTCACCATTTCTTAACACCTAATATACATTGTACAACTTTAATACATGATCCTTATCTATGTTAAGACACACATTCATCAAATAGCATCCATGCCCTTCCATCATATATACAATATTACACAATTCCAAGTGTCTCTGTACATAATCATTGGATTGATACAAAACACTATGATCAAGTCTTTGCTCCCATCAACAAAGAGATACCAAAGGAGATGAGCATAGGCTAAGTCCATCAAAATAAAACATGACATACATATGACAAATGGCTTTCAAATATCAACCCTATACGTAGGAACTACAAAATGGCATGCATAACCCAAAATAATGCAAAATCTTCATGTATCAACTAGTCCAAGTATGGCCACTTGCCACCAGAGGCTCCTGCAGCATCTTTACCTGAAAGGGGTCCCCACAACACAGGGTGAGATATAGCAATACATCTCAGTAAACCAAGGGTCCTTGGAGCATCTCTCCACCCCGTAGTTCACTCACAGTACAATAGCAATAATCAGTAAATAATGCAGTAAATACATATCCATGCAGTGTGTAAAAACATCTCTAGGAGACATCCCTCGAGCTTTCATGCCGTCCTAAGGATACTCAGATGCAAAATAGTCCTACTGGCCAACTAAACTACCAAGTATGAATTACGCATCGTCATGCAACATACAAAACATAGGGAAACACCATCCTATGCCACACCCAAAGCATACACATACGTATAACAAAGCATTAAACTACTTTATTGCATTTATATACACTATCAACAACCACTACCCATTCCGCGCTTGGTGGAACAATAAAGGGATTAACACCCAAAGTCCAAAGGCTTACCTCAAAGCTCCAATTCAACCTTTGTTCGCCAACAAGTTTTGCAACCAATCAACTTTGAATTCAAGTTACAACTTGCAAAATACACACCTACATTAAGGTGTCACACAATCAATCAATACAATTTAATGAATATCCACATATCCATCAACAAAACAACAACTCTACACCACCAATTGGCATGAGCTTACCTATCCAAATGGGCTAATCAAGCTCCATAGCTTGCCCCAATGAGTGGTCACTCAAAGTTGGTCCACTTGCCTCAATCTTAGCAACACAAGGACACAATCAATCATCTAACTCATTAATTGCTCAAAATGCTAGAACATCCATAAGCCCAAGCATGAGTTTTCCCACACATTGAAGAATAACTAAATGATTATCTAAACTCATTTCTACCGTTTATTTATCATCTACAACAACTTTTACAAAGAGATTAAGCTTAAATCAAACCCAAACTCATACCACCCACCATGACACTATTCATCATCTTCCTCAATCTTGCAATCTCCATGGAAACAAAGCTCAAGGAGTAGAAACTTACCACAAATGGTTGCACAACCAAGGGATGTTGATCTCCTAAGCTCCCATGAAATGAACTACCTTCAAACTCTTCCGATCACCCAATGGGTCGAATTTTGGGAGGAAGAAATCTCCCACCACAATGCTCCCCACTCAAAACCAAGCTAGGATTATGGATGAGAGCAAGATTATGAGTGGTTTAGGCTTTTGAATCACTAAGATTGGTTGAGAAATTGAGTAGCTAGGGTTTCTCACTTTCTCTCCTCCTTTCTTTCTCTCTCGGTCACGTTGCTGGAAGAAGAAGAAAATGAAGCTTTATTTGCTTCATTTGCACTTAACTTAGTTAGTCTTTTTCCACTGGGTATGAGCTCATCTATCTATTCAGCTTCATTCTCTTTCAAACTTTACCCAAAGGTCTGAAATATTTTTCTAGGAACTTTTTTAATTTTACTTTTATGTTTTGGGTACATACTTTTTCCTACACCCATTTTTACCCCATAATTTTCACTGACATCACTTTTTACCTCAAAAGTGACCCTAATTCATTTAATTAGGCCTTATACTTAATTTTACTCACTAATACATGCTTAATTACTCAATTACATGTAATTTACTAATTAATTAGACTAAGGATATTATAGTGTCAAACTATACGGCCAACACTAGAGGTGAAAGTGGGCTGGGCTGGGCCAAGCTTTGCCCCGAAAAGCCCAAGTCTACGCCAAAAAATTTCAATTTGGCCTGGCCCAAACCTATTACGAGTCTAACTTTTAGTCTGACTTGCCCCGTTTATAAAAATCAAATGGCCTGGCCTAGCCCATTAGCCTATTAACTTTTAACTTCCAAACATAACCATAAATCCACTTTACAAAATATTCAAATTTTATTGCTAAACCAAAAATCATAATTTCAACGTCCAAACAGAATCATGAATAACAACAAAACTCATACAATCTGCATTTAAGTCACTTTCAAAAGAAAAATGCTCAAATTAAATAATATATATTTCATCAGATCTAACAAACAAATCCATACTATATAAATTAAAATAATTACAAACACATCATCATAATGCTTGTAGTAAGTATAACCTCTTCCAAAAACCTTGTAATATATTCATATACACAATTTAACATGCTGAGATGTTGGTTCCTCGAACATAAGAAATAAAGTTAGATTTCTATTAAAATATAATCGAATATAATTAAGTTATAAATAATTACAATTGATTAAATTTTTATATCTTTTATTTTTTCTTCAAGGCATATTTATTCTATTTTATTTTATTTAAAATAAATAGTACAATATAGGCCGGCCTGTAAGCTTATAAGTCAAGCCTTGTAAAAGTGAGTCTAAAGTCTTTTTATTAAACAAGTTTTTTCAAGGCTCAAGTCTGGCCTGATGTAGGCCGAAACGTAGACCCCTATAGGCCGACCCGGCCCAGTTTCACTCCTAGCCAGCACCCTATGATGTCTGAAACATTATTATAATAAATGAGATTTTCTTTCCAAAAACATGTTATGACAAAGCCCCAACTATGTTTATGATCATAATCTTTGAGTGCTTTGGGAAGGCCTAGCTTAGATTGTTATCAAGAAGAGGCCATATGATTCAGCCACAACATTTGTAATTCTGCAAAGGCGCACACAGCTACTTAAGGGTAGTAACAGTAGTCCAGCAAATCTGAAGCCCTTTTTTTTCTAAAAAAAAAATAAGATAATTCTAAAGAACACTAACAAAACCAACATACATCCATCCATTGTGTATCGATACATGCATTAAAACCAGGGCGAACGAGAGAAGCCTTCAAAACTTAGGTTTTATTCAAATTTGAGTATTTAACAACTAAGACATACAGCCAAGTAACCATAGTTTCACTATCAGTACTTTTGTATTCTGTTAAGCTGCTAGTGGCAGCAGACAAACAAATAGAAAAAGTGATATTTCCTGTGTCCAATAAAGCTAGCTAGCTCACTTTAACCAACAGCCACGTTGGAGCATACATGGAGTGAGCAACTATCCACTAATTATGAGAACATGTTCACCTCGGCAAAATTACCTTCAAAGATAGAGGAGATCAAACATGAGATCTCATCAAAATAAAGCAAAACAACAAGTCACATTGTGCCAAGCATCCAATTATCCTGAAAAGAGGCGAATTAAGAGATAGTAATATACAATGAGTCAAATAACACTTCATAAAATTAGCACATACAGACTGACTAAGGACCAATATTTATATTTAAATTATAAAAACAAAATATAAGGAATATCTAAGAAGAAAAAAAATTGTAAGAAACTCAGTCTACAACAGTTCTATATTTTCCCATCTGTGGTTACAAACTTCATAGAGAAAAATCAAACTATAATAAACCAAAAATAAGCCCATTATCTACTTTGATCTTGAAATACTTTAACTGTTCAGATCGCATACCCACACTCCATTCAATCTGGACATAACACTAATATTGCACCAATCCATATAAAGCACATAACATTAAAGGGTGAAGAATTCATTAAGGTCATAATCCAGTGATAAGCCAAATATACTTGCATTGGCAATCTCCATAAAAAACAATGATCAACAAGCAAACTCCCATTCCTTTTAGGTGTTAGGGATAATCAGAAATAAAATGAGTATAGAATGCTGACACACTGATTCTAAGAAAAGTGTCTCTACAATACATAGATCCTTCTTGAGCTCCACAATAACATGGTTCACCTATCTGATGAAATATCTGATTTTCATCAGACATAAAATACTAATTTTCACCATTCAGTTTATCCTAAGCAAGGCACCAACAGTAGTGGCCAACTAAAAAAAATTATAGTGGCATAGCAGATCAAGGGGCGGTCCCTACACCAAAGATAACTAACAATGCAAACAGTTTCTTTCTAATACACACATAAATAATCAAAACTCAAGGCATATTCATCATTAATTCTCAAAAGTCACAGCTTATAGACACAATCATCATTAATCAAACATAGCAAAGAGATGCAAGGAAACAAGAATGGCTAAAACAGAGCAACAAGGGCTGAGAATTTGTTGAAACAGAGCAAAAAGCAAATAATAATAGTCTAACAAGTAACATAACAATAGTCTAACAAGTTTGAACTAGCCCCATCTATTTGCCCCACAAAAAAAAAAGTTCAACAAGTAAAAGCTTAACCAAGTAGAATAGAAAGACTATGTTAGAATAACAATAACAATAATAACAAAATAAATAAGACAGTGAAGTCATTTACCAATAAGGAGTCAGTGATGTGTTTTCATTTCTTTGAAAGAGAGAATGAAAAAACTGTTCACATTATTTACCTATCATAATTGCAGAACTGTGTGAAAAGTCCACATTTTCATTTCTTGTTGAAAAGGGAGATGGAGGTGCGAATAAAAGGTGGGACATCCAGAAAATGGCTGGAAAACGGGTGGGTTGGCCATGAAATGCTTCAGATGGCTAAGCTGTTTGCTGTAGTGGCCACCATAACTGAAAAATGGGCTGCAAACAGCTGCTATCTCAGCTATGACTGGTATGACACAAATGCCCCCACAGTGGAGCTCCAGTAGCAGCTGGAGGCAATTCCACAGTGCACTGGCACAGAAGCACCACGAAATGGCACAATTAACTACTCTGCAAACATCAACCTCTGTCCCCACTCACTTACCAAACAAATTTATAACACAAAAAATAAAAATACATGAATACTCACACTGTGGAACATAAAATATACCTCAAAATTTACGACACAATCAGCATAACAAATCCAAATAATTCCCCATGATTAAACAACAAAGATGACGAAATGCAATCACATTCATTCAAGCATCACGAACCACAACAAGCACATTTATTCACCAAAATAGTAAAAAATTCATATCATAAAGAGACAAAATCGTCAACACAGCCCAATAAACCTACAAAGAAGTACACAAAACATAATTCAACAATTTCATCAACTTCAAACTACCCACTAAAGTCCCAATTTTTTAATAACTTTCAAGAAACAATACATAAAATCAAGGAAAACCGCTGTCACAATCAGCTAGCTTTGGCATTCCCCTTAGTCTCAGCCTTCGCCTCACCAGAACAACACCCACCACCATGCTCATGATGATGGTGGTGGTGATGATGGTGATGATGATGCTGATGTTGATGCACCTGCCTCTCCTTGAGCTGCTTCCTCATATCATAAGCATCCTCCCCATCCGCATAATACTTAGCTTCCACATCATGAATCTTATACCCCAAAGTCTCCGTATACAAATTAAACGCAGCACGGTTACTCTTCCTAACATGTAGCGAGACATACTCAGCACCAAACACCTGCATCATAGAATAACAAAATTTCCAATCACTTATACACAAGTTAATGAAACTAACTCCTAACAAACTCGTAACCATCAAATAGGGCACTCTTCTTATGTACAACCAACTCCTAACAAACTCGTACCCGTCATAAAAAACTTGTAACTGAAAATTAAAAGGCAGTTGGTTAGTTAGTTACTTACTTGTTCCATGGCGTTCTGGGCGGCGGTCATGAGTTTGGTGGCGAGACCGAGTTTGCGGTGGGTGCGGAGGACGGCGAGGGAGGTGATGTGGCCGTGGCACTCGTTGGTTTCTTCTTCCATCTTAGCGAGGACGTAACCGACGATGCGACCGTTGTAATCCTCGGCGACGTAGAGAAGCTGTGGCCAAGAGAGGATGTGATAGAGGTAATACTTCATCTGGTAATTTTCCGGCAGACAGAAAAGGTTGCACGCTTGCATCGCAAGCAGGTCGTTCACCGTCGCCTTCCTTATGCACACCATGGCTCACTGCGTCAATTCGACTGCCACGGTTAGGTTAGGGCTCAAAGAGAAAGAGAAAGAGAAAGAGAAAGACAAAAGGGAAAGGATTTGGGTTTGGCGTGTGTCGTTTGAGAGCTCTCTATAATATGGATGTAGATAAAAGAAATTAGAAAATAAATTATAATCAAATTGGTGTAAGAAAAGATTTAACTTCGTAGGCCATATTAGTTTTTTAAGCTTTATCAAGGTACATTTTGTTTGTTAAATTAATATTTATGTTATAAATTTCTATAAACTAATTTGTTTGATGAATTACATATTTAAAAACTAATTTGACGGAGTATAAACATTTTAAATATCTTCATACATAATTTTTATTATTTAGATGCTAATATGGTTGATATTATATCTTTGAAGGATTAATATGATTGTTTATTTAAATAATTGAATATTAAAAAAAATTGAAAATAAATACACTAACGTTACTTTCAGGAGTTTAAATTTTGATACATTAATCAAAAAATTTAATATATAAATATGAAAAAGGTTATACTTACAATTTTTTTTTTTTTACAATCTCTTATAACCATATCTTAACACCGTTGATTTCTGCTAATCACGGTTATCATTTATTGTGAATTAATAATTAATTAATAAATTTAATTTAAGAAAATCATAACCGTTGATTGGCGGAAATCAACGGTGATAAGATATGGTTGTAAGAGATTATAAAAAAACGGTTGTAAGTATAACCTTCATCTATAAATATACTTTAATATTTCTACAGTGAAATGTAGATAAGTTATCTATATTCGCTCTCCAAATGACGTCGTTTTGGGTTAAAAAATTAAAAAATTATAATAAAAAAGACTATTATAATCCTGAAATAAATTATAATTATAAAAATACCTTGATTTTTGCCACAAAACGACGTCGTTTTGAGCTCAATGTAAATAAGTTATCTACATTTAAAGTAAAAGAAGCGAACCCATAAATATATACCAAAAACTAATTATTATAATTTTCAGCTTTAATTCTCGTGTGTATATTTTTTAATCTTTGATTACGTTATTCATTAACATGAGACTAATTCATTTATCACTATCGCCATTAGAACATCTTTTCAACCTTTTCTCTTGAGATGATACGATGAAACTAACAATAGTGCAAATTTATATTATTTTATTTTATTAATTAAAAATGTGCAATTGCATTACTCATTAAATAATTTATATTTTGCAATGATGATTGAAAATGAAGATGTTAGAAAACCATATTTTGTTTGACTGCTACAAAACAATATTAATTTTTTTCTTTGTATAACCAAAATAAAACTACTTTTAAACATCAAATTAATGAAAAACATAATTATTTAAGTGCACAACATGTATATTTCCAAATCACAATATTGGTTTTCTGTTTGAGATACTTTGACAGGTTGAGATAGCATTTTTAAGGAAGTGTTTGATGTAAACTAAGTGTCTGATTGAATTTTTTATTTTTTTTAAGTTAGAAGCTACTTATAAGCTATGATGCACCACACTGACACGACGACACGACACGCCGACACGTTAATTCTAAAAAATATCATATTTCGACACGTTGGGACATGTTTTGATATTAAATAATATTTTAATATATATAATATTTTATATTTAATACATATAACAGCCCATAATAAGTCATATAAACAATCAAATATTCAAATTGCATAACATAAATATAAAAAAAATAATTTTTTGTACCTTGTTAATTTTTCATGTCAAATTTCATAATAGAAAAAATTGATTTATAAATTATTTTTTTATGTTTAGTTAATAAAATAAAATAGGATATCAAAAAAAAAAATTAGACTAAAAAAAAAAACGTGTCGGAAACGTGTAGGAACGTTGACCACGTGTCGGAAAAAGTTGACTGAGTGTCGAAAAAGCGTGTCGGAACGTGTCGGAGCGTTGACCGCGTGGCCCAAAATATTGACTACATGTTGAAACGTGTCGATGTCTGACATGCACAAATTTGAAAAACTTGCGTGTCGGTGCTTGTTAGCTTATAAGTATAAGTTAGACTAAATAGGTTTTGAATAAGGGCCCGTTTGGATGAGCTTTTTTTTCTTCAAAAGTTGCTTTTTTCTTGAAAAAAAGCACTTCTCATTTTTAGTTCATTTGGATATCTACTTTTAAAAAAAGCAGAAGTCACAAAAAAAGCCAAAAACTTACTTTTTTCAGAAGCTAAAAATTTTAACTTCTACAAAAAGCAAAAGTCAAAAGCCAAATATTTTTTTCAAAAACTAAATATTTTTATAAAAATATAAATAGCTTTAACTTTTGTAAAAAGCACTTTTAAAATAAGGAAGAGATAAAAGTCACTTTTTTTAAAAGGTGAAACAAACAGGCACTAAAGCTCTTATAATGAAAAGCTCTTTTTTTATATTGAAGAAAAAAGCTAAAAGTTCCTAGAAGGAATTTTTTTAAGCTCCTATCTGTTTTTCTTGAATTGTGTGTTTTTTTCAAATGAAGAGCTATAGAAATAGAGACATATATAATTTTCTCGAAATATGTGATTTTAAGTAATTTTTAAGCTAAAATTTTTAAATTATCAAATGGAAAATTGTATTCTCCAACCGTAGAAGATAACTATCTCATGTCATAAAGACATAAAAAGATGTGCTTGCAATTTCTTTTCTTTTTTATTTTTTATTTTTCTTTAACTTGTGGGCTCCACATTTTTTGTTAGTGTAGGAAAAGAAAATTCTCTCATGTTAAATGAGAGAAGATTACCCTTACCAAACAGTTTTTAACTTTTTTTTTAAGCTCTTTTTTGTAACTTTAGCTTATAAGTAGCTTCTAGTTTAAGAAAAAGATGATCCAAATAGGCTCTAAGTGGCTAACTCACAACATAAGTGTTTGTTCCATCTATTGTGTGGTAGTTGATACACATAAATATTGAATAGAACAATGAAAGATTGATTACAATATTCTCTAGGTTGTGCTACAAAAAGAGAAAGTTCACCATGTAAATGGATAGCGAGAGATGGGGGAAGGAGAATGGGACAGTTAGTTAGAACCATCACATAGATTGGGTGTTGCCGCTATGGCATCTTCTACTTGCATCTTAATTTCGTATGTTAGGGTATACCCCTAAGAGAAGAGAACAAAGGAAAAAAAGAATGGTTATTCATAATTTTATTCAGATAGATCTTAAAATGAAAACTTGATCCCCTTTATAATACCCATCACATAAAAGTTACTCTACAAACTCTCCACGTTCTACTCATGTGTCCAACTATTAACACACTCATTAAGACTCTGTTGACATGTACAACTATCACACACTCAATGAGATTATGTGTATGACACTACCCTTTATATAATGAAATCTTGTAGACGAACTGAGCTTCTTTTGACATGGGTTGATTTTCTAGCCGTAACATTCCCCACTCCTTCAAATTGGACCTTGTCCTCAAGGTCAAAAGTTGGATAGCAATGATGAAAAGCATGTTCTTCCTCCTAAGTTGCGTCTTCCGAAAGAGAATGAGTCCATTGGACTAAGAGTTCACGAGTTGGCTGGCTTTTGCGCATAGCTGAGCGTGTTGCTACCACAGCTAAGGGTGACTGAACAGGCTTGTTATCAACAGCAGTGGTAGGCAAGGGACTGGGAACAAGTGACTGATCCCCTATACATGGTTTAAGCTAGGAAATATGAAAGACTGGATGTACTTGACACCCATCAGGTAAATGCAGCTCATAAGCTACGGTGCCCAGGACGCGAGACACCTCAAATGCCCATAAAAACGCTTGTGATTCGCACTGCGCTGCACTGTGACTTGCCTGTAGGGTTGCAACCTCACCCAAACTTTGTCCCATACTGCAAAAGAGCGCTCTTTTTTATGCTCGTCATATTGTACCTTCATTCTGTTTTGGGCACGTTGCAGATGAAGCTTAAGCCTAGCCAAAATCTCATTACGCTGCTGAAGCATAGTATCAATAGCCTCTATCTTCACTAATCCCCTAGGATAGAAGGAAATCAACAAAGGGGGCTTCCCAAACACAGCCTCATAAGGTGTTCGTCCAATAGCAAAATGAGTGGAGGATTTGTAATTATATTGCCCCCAACCAAGCAAGGAAGACCAAAGACGAGGTTGTTTAAAGCAAAAAGCGCGCAAATACTGCTCAACATATCTGTTGGTAATCTCTGTCTGGCCATCTGATTGAGGATGATAGGAGGATGTTGTGCGCAATAAGGTACTGCTCAGCTTGAAAAGATGCGTCCAGAACTGACTCACAAAGATGTGGTCTCTATCTGTCAAAATCGATCTACGAAAACTGTAATATGGCATTTAGCGCAGTTACAATCACAGTAATTGAGTTAATTAAATTACGGGTAAACTCTTTCTTTTTTTACATTCTTTTCTTTAAACATTAACCATTTTCGTAATCAATTAAAAACAACATCGTAATTGTAATCGCAAAACTTGCGAAAGCATAAAACTTATTTATTATAACCCCTCCAAGTAATATCATTAACTCTAGGTTATAAAATGACTCATTTTCAAAAATTTCATAGTGGGAATCGATTCCCAACAGGCAGGAATCGATTCCCAGCAGCTACAGTAACAGACAGAAGCTTAATTTTTGCTCCCCTATTTTTAGAAATTGATTCCCAGCCTTCACAGTGGCTGAAATTTACATGCTCTGTTTCAGGGAATCGACTCCCAACAGCAGGAATCGATTTCCTACTGTGAAATCCTAGTTTTGATAGCTTTTTGACTTCACAAGGGATCCATAATTTCATTCCTAACACTTTAATACTTAATATAACTCATGTACCATTACTAATGTAGGCTCTAGGCCCTTCCATCATGCATAATCTAATACCAATGTATCATTTTACATCATTCACCATATCCTTTGTCATTTACACATCATATGGCTCATTTTACATCACAAGTATCCAAATGCCTCTAAACGCAAAATATGTGGCCATGGACAAGTCTCATGCTCACCAAGATGTCAATATAAACAATAGGAATGAAATGTAAATCAATTACAAAAGACTTAGAGTCTAATCATGAAAACCACAAAAGCATGGAAATCTTAACATGCAATATGTTCATGATCTAAGTCCAAAATGCTAAATGTAATGCTATGTGCATCAACTATACTCCTCCAAAATGCCATGCTCTCCATATGCACATCATGATCCAACTCCTCCACTAAGCGGGTCTCTTGCTCGATGGTCCTCCATGCTCACTATAACCTGAAATGATGTCCCCAAACGCGGAGTGAGATATACAAATATATCTCAGTAAACTAATGGTACTAGAGGATCACTCCACCCCATGGCTCACTTAATATACATACAATGATCATCATATAAAATGCATAACATACAAAATCACAACATTGGGCTCACATCCAAGAATATCCACACAAGGATTCTGTTCAAGGACTCCATCATATAACTCCCGAAAGCTTCCTAATGCCTCTCCCATGGATGAGACGACCCCATGGAAAAACCCAACTGGAACTCCTCATGAGCCCTATCCAGCAGAAGTCTCACGTTTGGATCATTCTGGTGCCGCTCCCAGAGTCGGCCTCACTGCAAAACCCGACCAGAATCCCCCAAAGGGATATCTCCAGCAGAAGTCCAAACCACACACATCTATTGGCCAGAGATCACAGAATATATCACACAATCAAAGCACTAATGCATGAACATGTCATTTCACACAATGTCAAAGAGCACAAAATCCAACCACAACTTTCCACTAGGTGTGGTGGAACACACAAGGGATAAAACCCAAGTACCAAGAGTTTACCTCAACTCTGAAGACAATACTCCTCAACGTATGCTCCAAGCTTATTCCTCCTCTATCGAATCTGTGAGAGGGAACCTATAACGATCAAACAACAATGATCATAAATACAATTTTTAAGGCAATCAATTCATTTTCAATTTACTAATACCCAAACCCATTCACTTAGGCCAAAGGGCTATTTCACATTTATTTTTCCTTAGACTTCCATATAGGTCAAATTCCTACACACATAACCATCCAACATTCTTCCTTCCAATTCCATTACATCATACCAACCTACCATTTAAACACAATTTTCAACCATACAACCTCAACTAAACAATTTTTACATCATTTTTCCTCTAAACCTTTATGGCTCGAATTTCTCAAGTACATATACTCCAAGGTTTTCAATCTAATTTAACACTCACACATATCATACAATCCTATTATTAACTTGTACCAATGATTCAAAACTCAATTATTCAACCTTATCACCATACCAATTCACAAAGTATTGAAATCTCATCACAAAATTTCCTAAGTTAAAATTTCCAAATCACAATAATTTTTATTACATCAATCATCATCATTTATCATTCTAAGCATTTAATTCCAAAGGAGACATACTATTCAATGCTCCTAACTACCATAACTCAACACACATCATCGAAAACCCTCACCATTTTATGATCTCATGAAAAACTCAATGAGAATGTGAAAACTTACCACCAATAGCTTCCTAGGATCCAAGGGGATAGTCTCCAACCAACAAATCAACATAAAAGGTCCCAAAATTTCCCAAAAATCCCTCAAAATTCGTGGCTGACTTTGGGGTATATCTCCCTCCTTAATGCTCCCCACAAGATGCATTCTACATGAAAGTCATTCACAAGAGGGTGGGGAACAACTTTGTAGTTGGAAGTTTCTCCTAAAAATGGCTAGAAATCAAAGTTGCAAATCAAAAAGCTAACTACCCTAACAATGGTGAAGGAGCTCGACAGTGGAGAGGAGTTTAGGAGAGAGAATGTTCAGATTTCTTTGTTTAAAAGGTCACTTACTCACTTAAAATTCTTAGGTGGGTCCCACATGTCATTTAACTTTATTAAATCACCCAATATAACCCACAAATTCATAACTTAAGTATTTTTCTCGTTCACGTCATATTTTTACTTCCTAGAAATACTGATCATATTTTCACGCTTATCGGTACAATTATACCATAGTATTTTACACTGGTAAATCACAATTCATCAAATTTTTCGAAACTTGCCTATCCACTCGATTTTTCGTTCTGAATCCATTTTCGGCATTATTTTTGCCATTTGAGACCTTCTACTCAATTTTTTTGCCTAGGGTAACGTGTTTGGTAATTTGCCATTTTGCCTTTTTTTACGTAATTTGGCCTTAATTTCAGGATTTTCACTAATCCTATCCTTCAATTCACATTATCACAAATAATTATATAGTTTAGAAATACAAGGTGTTATAAAAACCATGGATTCAGACCACCATATCAGAGAACAACGAAGCCATAGAAACAACCATGTATGAATTTGGCAAGCTGCCAAAATAATAAAATTTTGACAATCTATCAACCACAATAAGAATTGTTGTATATCCCTTGGATGGAGGTAGGCCAGAAATAAAGTCCATTGTGAGATCTTCAAATATACCCTTAGGGATAGGCAAAGGGTGCAGCAACCCAGAGCCCCTTGAAGTGTCATATTTCACTTGCTGACAGATGTGGTAGGACCTAACAAAGTCTTTGACATCTTTGCACATTGATAACCAATAAAAAGTGGCTGACAACCGTAGAAAAGTGCGTAAGATGCCAGCGTGGCCACCAGCAAAAGAACAATGAGCCTCCTTAATCAATGTTGGCACGAGTGACAAGGTAAGACTAAGAAGGTACCTGTTCTTATATAGTAGCACCCCATCTCTAATAGTCTTATCAGGATAAGCATTTGGGTTGTCAATTAACTTCTTGTGAAGGTCCAGCAAGTAAGGGTCACTACTATTTTGCTGCTTAATGACAGCTAGAACCTCAAAAATCGGTTCTTAAAGTGAAACATGCAAGGCTCCCTCCTTATACACACGAGATAATGCACCGACAATAGTGTTGGTACGACAATATTTATATTCAATCCGAAAAGAGTACCACAAAAGCTTACAAAGGTACTTTTGTTGGCCGTGTGGATGGTGTTGCGACTCAGCAAGTGCACCGATCGTAAAGTAATAAAGTTGTACTGAGTACGAGATTGTTCCCACGAGGATCGGATTTTCAAGCACTAGTTCGCTAATCACGTTTTAGTTGGACAATCAAGAATTGGATTTGAGAGAATTGTAATTGAAGAATTTAAAAGAATCAATAACATGTAAATTAAAATTCAGAATTAAAAAGGCAATTGAAAAGATGATGATCAATTAAGAATTTAAAACAAGCGTAGCTAGGGTTTCGACTTCCCCCAATCTCCTCGTTATGTTATGAATTAAACAGTTAAGAATCTTTTCTTAATATAATGCCAACCAA
The DNA here is from genome assembly GCF_033153095.1 of Gastrolobium bilobum. Classification (NCBI taxonomy): domain Eukaryota; kingdom Viridiplantae; phylum Streptophyta; class Magnoliopsida; order Fabales; family Fabaceae; genus Gastrolobium; species Gastrolobium bilobum. Next base: position 17,355 of record NW_026898058.1, on the reverse strand, counting down.
TTCTATCTAAGTTAATTAGGGCTTAATTCCTTGTTACCCTAAATCTATGCGATTTTGAAAGAACTCTAATTCCCCGATTATTCCCCAAGAAAACATGCATTAAGATTAAGAATTTAAAGATTGCACAATTACCCTATGTCTATCCCTAGATCACAAGGATTATGATAAATTTATCAAGTCAGGGTTCATGCACCAACATCCCTATTGTCATACAATTCCCCAAAATCAATCTATAAGGAGCAAACTCATAGAAAGCATTAAAGACAGATAAATTTATTCAATTATAAAAAGAAAAGAATTCAAGAACAATTTAATCCATAAACATAAATGATTCAATTGGGTTCCATCTATCCCTAACTATATAAAAATCTAGCCTAGCATACTGGATTGAAAAACAATAATAAATAAAAGAGAACCCCAAGCCTCTATTAGTGTGATGTTGACTTGGTTCCTCAGTGTTTCAGCGCTCCGCCACAAGATTCCTCCTTCAGGTCTCTATGTAATTCTCTGGTCTTGTTAATTGGTGTTTTGGTCTAATCCTCAACTCCTTATTTATAACCATTGAAGTTGTATCCTTCATTGAATCTCCCAACGAATCCTTATCAGATTTGCAATCGATTCTATAATTGCTTCCTTTTCTTATTTAAGATTTTGCAGATTGGTTGACAGATTTAAGCTTTGAATCCTTGTTATGATCTTTCGTCAAATCTTCCCGTGGATCTCTTTCACTTAATAAATCAAGATTGATATGTTTCCACTTTAATTCCAGATATCATGAATCTATATCCATCAACTCAAATCTTGGCTAATTGGTTCGTGCATGGACGTTTTAGCGTGTTGTTTGTGCGCTAAAACATCCTCCCAGTGTATTGTTGTCTGCCTCTAGGCGTTTTAGCACGCTGTTGGGCGCCAAAACGCCCTCTTCGAAGGGTAACTTATTGCTGCTGGAGCGTTTTGGCGCTCTGTTTGGCCGCCAAAACGCTCTGCTCTAGTGAGTTCATGTTGTTTTCTTTATTAGAGCGTTTTAATGCCCTCATGGACGCCAAAACGTCCTCCTCCAGCTTGCACATGCTTGGAATCTTGCTTCTTTGAGGCTTGAACTCATCTTGTTGCATTCCTTTGGCTCCAAAAAGCCTTGATGGACGTTAAATCCCTTGAAATAAGAAATATTACAAAATGTTAGCAAGATATTCAATTCTTGTGACTTTATGGTGCAAAACCCTATTTTCCATGCAATTCATGATGTATTTCAAGTATATTTTAGCATAAAAACATGGTAAACCAAGGGTTTATCAGATGGTTTGGGAAAGGAATTTTTTAATACTCTTATGATCAGTTCTAATAACAAAGTGAGACCCCAACAAATATTGTCTCCATTTTTTCACAGCAGCAGTAATAGCATAAAGCTCCCTTATGTAAGTGGAAGCATTGACCAATCTACAACCCAACTTTTTATTGAAGTAAGAAATAGGTTGCTCACCTAGCAAGAGCACTGCACCCACCCCACTGCTAGAGGCGTCTGTTTTAAGCACAAATGGCTTCTCAAAATTGGGTAGCCTCAAGACGAGGGTGTTAGCCATAGCCTCCTTCAACTGCAGGAACGCATATTCAGTCTCAGCAGACCAATTAAACTTATCAAATCCTTTAAGAAGTTCAGTCAACAGAAATGCCAAGGATGTATAGCTTTGACAAATCGCTAGCCAGTAAGGCCAAGAAAGCCATGCAATTGCTTAATATTCTTCGGTGTAAGCCACCCCAACATGGAAGACATTTTCTTTGGATCCGCAAACACCCCATTATCAGCCACTATATACCACAGGTATTTAATAGATTTTACTCCGAAAGCGCATTTGCTAATCTTCACAAAAAACGGTGTTGCTGTAGACAATCAAGAACCATCTGAAGATGTTTGGCGTGGTCCTCCATTGACCTGCTAAAAACCAAAATATCATCAAAGAAAACAATGATGAATTTTCGAAGGTGAGGCTTGAATATACGATTCTTAATAGCTTGAAAAGTAGCGGGTGCATTAGTCAGGCCTAATGGCATGACTAAGAATCATAGTGCCCTTCGTGAGTTTGTAAAGCTGTCTTATGTATATCAGTAGGCAACATCCTGATCTGGTGATAACCAACTCTCAGGTCCAGGTAAAAATAGTGGAGCCCCCCAATTCGTCCAATAACTCATCTATGGTGGGGATAGGAAAGCGATCTTTGACTGTAACTGAATTTAGATCCTTGTAATCAATACAAAGTCTCCAATTGTTGTCCTGCTTTCTAACCAGAAGAACCAAAGATGAGAAGAGACTCAGGGAGTGTTAAATATACCTGTACTCAATAAATCAGAGACTTGTTTCTCGATCTAAGATTTTTGATGATAGGCATATCAATATGGTTTCATATTTACTAGCTTGGCACCCTCTTCTAAGTGGATTGCATGGTCCATCCCTCTAAAGGGAGGAAGACATCGTGGAATAGAAAATACCTCTTGATAACGAAGCAAAAGAGGCCAAAGAAGTGAGTGAACTGAGTCTTTTAATGATAGGACATCAGGTAAAATCAGCTGTGATGGACCTAAGTCATCCTTAACTGCCAAAGAATCACACAAAGCCCACTCTTGAGAGCCATCATTCAGAGGCAGAATATTAGTAGAGTCTATCTTATTACTATGCAACACAACTTGACATCCATTCCAGCAAAATTCCATGGACATATTAAGGTAATCATGAGTGACTCTACCAAGCCTTTCCAGCCATGGCATTCCAAGGACTTGCGTATTTTATGGCTATGCGTCAATGGTAGGGATAGTTGGATGGCAAGTTTTTGCTGAATGAAGTTATGTGTGCTTCCGGAGTCAACTAACACCAGAACTTGGTTATCAAACAGCTGAATAGAAAAGGTTAGCGAATGAGAGTGGGACCTATTGTAACAGCCCGTTGTACACCGATATTGTTAACATTAATTATGATATTAAGCACAGTTACAATCACAGCAATTCATTTATAAAAATACGAGTAAACTTTTTTCGTTTATTACGCGAACATTTAAAACCGTAAAAAGCGTAATAAATAAAAGCTGTGACCATAATTGTAAACTCTTGCGGAATACTTTTTTAAACTATTTTTATATGATATTTTACTTAATACAAGTCACTAAGGGGTTCCCATAAACCCACTTAGCTAATTTCTCGATTTTACGTTTTCCACCCATCCGAACATGGTTTGGTTATTATTTTTCTGCGGACTCACCGCACAAAACCAGTCCTTCCTATTTAGCTATCTTTTTTTCTTACTTAAATACCTTTCCAATGAACTATCACACGAGTCATCTCGATCTCGTTTGCTCCGGATATCGCCGTTTGAAGTTGGACAAGCAAAACTGCCAACTAACCCCAAAACAGCTCCAAACATCCTTCACTCCACGAATTACTGCAGACAATCCAATCACTCAATTGCTCTCAAATTTTTATACCACGAACTAGACACCTCAATCTTCAATTTGATATATCATACACTTAATTTGACCGAAAAATGAAGCGGGAATAAAATTCCCAAAAAATGCCAGAAACAGCCCTTGCACAGGTGCGTTCTGGACAGTCTGTGTTCGCAGGTTTTACAGGGCTGCGTGCAACCCATAAATTTCTCATATTTTAACATAATGTAGGGGACATCTCAAGCTTTAAAATGGCGTATGACACGTCCCTATCGTACCTCTGTAGATGGAGATATGCTCTCCCGAAGTTTTCCTAAATTCAGCCAATTCTACAAAAAATTCGCCAGAGTTTCCTTTGTTTTTACAAAAATCCCCAATTTGCAAATGTAATCTAAGGCCTCAAATGTACCTAATAATCAATGGGTGGCACACACAAGGACCAACAATGCCTTGGGGTACTTACAACCCAACTCAGTTTATAGTTATTACACAATTTATATCATACTGCTCACTTGATTAATACTTAATACGTTTCAATCATCCAAGTCCATTTACATGCATTTTCTAGGCATTCACATATCAATAATCCTAAAATAGGCCTAAAGCCCTTCCATCATATTACATTAAGTATCCAAGTGCAATTACGACATATTACAACTTACGATTTCCTGACTTTAAATTACAACTTGAAACATGAACTTTAATTTACAACTTGAAACATAAACTTTAATTTACAACTTGAAACATGAACTTCAAATGACATATACAACTAACTAGACTTAGGCAAAATGACATGAACAAATATGACTATGAAACTCATCCTACATACATATTGAATTTTCATGCCCTAAGTCTAGCCTAGGCCAAATGGCCATCAAAATGCAAAAAGTGCAAGTCCTCCAATGACTCATCCTACGGGCTTCTTGCCCGCCGCTCCCGTACCACTGCTACCTCCTGAAATAAAACCCCCAAGACGGGGTGAGATATACGAATATATCTCAGTAACCCAAAGGTTATGGAGAAAACTCTGCCCAATGGCTCACTTCGATGCACATAAATAATATAAAATAACCACTTTTCAAAACGGGATAAAGCAAGGGATTTAGAGAAACTGAGGAATATAGGAATACAAAATACGACGAAGCGGGAATGGTAGCTACCAATACCACATAGCGTCCTCGACATATAAGCCTATGGGTCTCATCCAAGGCGTGTTCCTAGAACATCCAACCAAGGTACCCCTCCCATCCGCATACTCCCGAGACTTCCTAGTGTGCTCTTATTCGGATCACACACCACGACCCTGGGTCAACTGGAACTCCCTCTCGGAGACCTATCCAGTGGAAGTCCGAAACGCCTCAAGTCAAAACTGTCTACTGGCCAGAGACTCGGTACCTATGTACCAACATACATCTACATGCATGATCATGTTATTCTACACTACTCATATACATTTCCTACCATCACCATCAACGGGTATGGTGGAACACACAAGGGGAACAAGGCCCAGTACCAAGAGGTTACCTCAATGAGCCTCTTCACTTAGCTGCACAGAATATACTCTCCGAGCTCGTTACTCAACAGAATGCCTACACAGAGGACATTCCCAATTACTTAAAACTCATATGAATACATGCAATTATCAATTATATAGCATGATTCCAATCACTTACCTCAATCCCACTTGGTCCAGGACCAAGGGCAATCCACTGACTCATGGTTCGGGGTTCAAATCGACGTACGACAACCTACCATAACCATGTACGACCCGTCAGTACACAGCAATTCTATCAAAACGCGAAAAACGTCAAAACCCCCTACACCCTTGTAGGTTCGGCCTTCTTAGGCTTATTTCACAATTTACTTTTCTAAATTTTCTTTCTCATTTTATTATACTTCCTTAGGTTGCCAAAAGGCTACACCAAGTGCCGTTTTCCCATTTTATGTCTTTTAAACAACGTTTTGCCTAATATTTTACTCTTGGATCCTTTATGGCATTTAACACACTCAATTGTTTTTCATTGATTCTTCCACTTTCCAGCCACCACACAACCCATCTAAATACCATTTAATACATGATACATCATTCAAACAATGTCAACAACACCAATTCCCCTCTTTTGCCCAATGGCCGAAAATTCAACATGGTGACCTCGAAGGGATTTCCATCAATTCCAATTACTCCGCACCTCACACAATCCTATTATATCATCATATAATCATACCACATCTCACCAATCCAATCCCAATGCATTTTCAAATTTCAACGTCATGACACCTCAAAATTTTCTAAGTTACACAATCATATTTTTCACCAAAAATTTTCATTGCATTTATAGCTAATACACATTATTCTAAGACACATTCATGTACAAACTTTTTCCAATTGATATCTCTAAACACATCAATCACAAAATCCCCCTTTAGGGTTCAAGAAATCAATCACATGATTCAACCGTTTAAAATACAAGGAAACTCACCCAAATGCAAGGCACAAGGCTCCTCCTAACCATACTCCACCATTGGAGCACCTAGAATCTCCATGAACACAAATCTCCAAGCTTGAGCCGCGGCCAAAAGGGAGGAATATCTCAAAATCTATTGGTTTTCAAGGCTTGGGAATACCACTAATGGCTTTAGAAGGCAACTTCCAACAAGTTTCAACACAAATTTTACTTGATTTGGTGCTTGGATGAGTGATTAATGGAAGAAGAAAGTTTGAAGAAAAACTTGGAAGGGAGAGGGAGAAGGGCGCTGGTTTCATGAGAGAGAAGGGAAGAGAAGATGATGAATAGTGAGGGGAGGTGATGTGGCTTAAGTGGATTTGAGTGGGGTGGGGCCCACCGCCACCTCACGCGTTTCAAACTTATTTGAATTTCTCTCCGATTTCACTAAATGTCCATATATTTAAAACCTATTTAGAAACTCTAATTTTTAACATTAACCATTCTCCTTTAATTATACTTGATCAGATTAATCCTGAGTTTTCCGGTCGTTCGGAGAAGCTGCTGCGCGCGTCGTTGGCATACTTCCCCAAACTAACTTAATTCCATCAAATTTTATCAGAAATCATATTTCCTAGTTCTATAGACCATCTATAACTCATTTGAAACCTAGAACTCAAAACTCACTCGACACGTTTTACGGTGCAATCGTACTGCGGTATTTCGACCCGGTAAAACATTATTCACTGAATTTTCTGAAACTTGCCTAACCACTTAATTTTTCGTTCTGAATCCATTTCCAGGGTTATTTTTACCATATGAGACCTCCTACTCAATTTTTATCTTCCTAGGGTTGCGTGTTGGCTAATTACCGTTTTGCCCTTTCTTTGTATTTTGGCCTAATCTTCAGGATTTTCATTAACCCTTCACTTAATTACTCATTTAATATTTTAATACTTAATTTAGAATTGCGAGGTGTTATACCTATCAATAGTGCTAGTAATGCGGCATCCTTTGCTTCACGCATATTCCCGTCCACATGCCATACAATTTACTCATCTTCTGAGTCATGCTCCAAATCCTCTTCGTCCTCCACCAGCAAAACCAATTTGTTATTACAGATATGCTTGGCAGACCATTTCTCATCACACTTAAAGCACAATATGAGCTCCCTCTTCTTTTGTAATTTGACATGGGACATCTTCTTAAGACTAGGAGGAGCTGGTAATGCCAAAATGGGCGATGTGTTCGCAACTAGTGTCACTACCGGATGTGAAGTGGTCTCAGATAGTGAAGTAAACTTAGAAATGTACCTCTTCTGAGGTGGCTAGAACGATGACTTTAACTCACCAAATTGGTCATCATAGGCCATCGCTAACTGTATTGAATGATGAAGGGATTTTAGTTCGCGCAATTGTACCGCACTCCTCAGCTTAGATTGTAAGCCAAACACAAAAGAATACAACAACAAATCATCAGTTAAATTAGGAATTTGATTTACCAAACCCTTAAATTGCTGAATATACTCACGTAACGAAGTTGTTTGGGAAAGCTTAGACAGAACACCTTTTAAATTCGTGAAACCAGGGGTGAAACGTTGACGCAGAGCTACAGTAAACTCACACCACGAAGGAACTGTACCACTGTTGAAGGTCCACTAAAACCAAGAAGAAGCCATACCATCCATTCCTAGTCCTGCTAACGCCACTTTAGCTTCCTCCGAAATGTGTTGAAGATTAAAGAAGAGTTTCGTCTTGAAAATCCAATTATGTGGATCGTGACTAGAGAAAATAGGTATCTCCATACACACACCTTTCAACAGAGAACGCTGATCCATGTTGTCAAGCCTTGTCGAGTGCTGAGATGATGGAGAAACTTCCACACAAGGTCGCACGTGCGGTGAATCTCGCGTAAGAAAAACTTCTTGAAGTTGCTTCAACTAAGTCACCAACAATGAGATCTGATAATTGGTATCTGCAGCTTGAACACGAATTTCATCAAGATTGGTGTCACTCCGTTGCTGGAAAGAATTAAGCTCCTCTGAAAGTTATTGAATCTTCATCGTGAATTCATGAAAAAGGGATGAAAGCACCAATTTTAGGGTACACCCCTAAGAGAAGAGAACAAAGGACAAAAAGAATGATTATTCAGAATTTTATTCAGATAGATCTTAAAATGAAAACTTGATCCCCTTTATAATACCCATCACATAAGAGCTACTCTATAAACTCTCCACGTTCTGCTCACGTGTCCAACTATTAATACACTTAGTAAAACTTTGCTGACGTGCACTGTAACAACCCGTTACGTATCGGTATTGTTAATATTGATTATGATATTAAGCACAGTTACAATCACAACAGTTTATTTAAAAATACGAGTAAGGTTTTTCCGTTTCATTACGTAAGCATTTGAAAACAATATAAAACGTAATGATACAAACTGTAATCATAACTGAAATCTATACGCGGAATTAACATTACACATGCTTAACTTTCATACATTACTTATTTTAAGATACTAAGAGGTTCCCATAAACTCACTTAGCATAAATATCACTTTTCCCACTTTATCAATTCTGAGTACGCTACTGTCTTTTAAATACTGGGTGTGATCTACATATTATTAATTTCCCATCTTTCAAAATATTAAACTAGACTCTATTATATTTCCAACAAGTTATCAACGCCTCGTTTGGAGCTCTCTAGCTCCGGTTATAACCGTTTGAAGTTGGACAAGTAAGGCTGCCAACCAACTCCAAACAGAGCACCAAACTCCCTCACCATTTCTTTGATTCTAAACGATTTACTCCACCAAATGCTCTTAAATTTATATATAGAACACTAGACACCTTGATCTTCAATTTGATATATCATAAGCCTAAATTGCTTAAGAATTGAGGGAGATATGAATTTTAGAAACAGGGGACCGAATAGCCCCTGCACTTATCCAGTTTGGGCAGTCTGTGTTCTCTTCGTCCTACAAAATACTATACAACTCTAAACTGCACCAAATTCTTTGACAATATAACTACATCTCAACCTTTAAAATGGTGTATGACTCGTGCCAATTTGACTTCTGTGGAGGGAGATATGCTCTCCCAAATTTGGTCTAAAAACTGATCATTTCTTAGAAATTTCGACGGCATCTCCTTTGTTTTATTAACTAATCCCACTTTACCAAAGTGTGTTCTAAGTCATCAAATGGTACCTAATTGACAAGGGTGGCACACAAGGATCAACAAATCTCGGTGCTCTTACAACCCACAACATATTTACATTATTTCTCATTTAATTCATAATTCATTGCTTAATCAATTTACAACTTATTACTCATTTCAATCACATAATTTCGCTTCATGTATTTACATCATTAGACAACACCATCATAACCTAGAATAGGCCTATTGCCCTTCTATCATATACATGCTTCATAAATTTACACAAGGTCCATAATTCTTTAAATTACATTTCTCCAAATACCAAATATAATTACAAATTAAATGCTCCAAATAAAAATTTCATAATTACTAGACTTAGCCAAAATACAATATGAACAACAAAAGTATAACAACCCTAATTCTCAAACTGTTTGAAATTTGACAGTTACGTGAGACAATGTGTAAATTTTGTCTGTTAAGGGAATTCTGTCAGCTGAATCATGAAACTATCATGATAATGGATGTAAGGATACAATTCATGCCTAACAAGTCAATTAGAACCTAAAAAGAACATAAGTTGTGTTGAGAGACAAAATACAGAAAATTGTGTAACGAGGGTATTTTGGTAATTTTGCAAACTAGGTCTGAACTGAGTTCTGACAATCTAGTTAAATTCTCTGGTAAATTCTAAGGTTTGTATATGTGTTTAATTTAATTAGTTGATGTGTAGAATAATTTAAATAGGTCAAATTTTGATTAATTAAAAAGTCAACTAGTTTAAAAAGTAATCTTAAACTTTACACCTAGGCTTAATCTTTGGTCAAAGATGATTGTCTTGCTTTCTATGTTATATGTGATGTGTAATTATATTATTGTATGATTGATTTGTCAAAAATTCAAGTGGATGATGTGTAAAGTGAAAACCAATATAAATTAAGGAGGAAGGTTATACTTACAACCTATTTTTATTTACAACCTTTTACAACCATAATCTTAATCGTTGATTTTCGCCAATCAACGGTTATTATTTTCGTAAATTAAATTTATTAATTAATTATTAATTCACAATAAATGATAACCGTTGATTGACGGAAATCAATAGTTAAGATTATGGTTGTAAAAGGCTGTAAACAAAAATAGGTTGTAAGTATAATCTTCTTTTAAATTAAGTTACTTTAAGCTTTGAAAGGTCAAAAATTGTGTGCTATTCTTTCCTTTCAAGAACAAGTCGGTTTGCATGCTCCTTGGACTCATTCTCGTGCTCAAAAAATCTGATGGAATATGTGGGAGTCTTGTCTTGAAAGCTTGATAAAAATATCAAAGTTAAAAAGGTGAAAAAGTCATAAAAACTAAAGCTTTAAACCTTTTAATTTCAAACCACTTGTAATCTTCATATTCTTTCTTCAAGACACACACAATATCTCTTCTTCTTCTCCTCCATGACCGTAGCATCCATGGTGAGTGAGAGTTTGAGAGAACTTGATTTCTAGTCATAATTTCAAGAAAGTTTCAACATGAAAAAGATTCCTTGTGAAGCAAAAGCGCTAAAACCATACATCTTCTAGCCTTGTATTGAGTGAGATAATCCCTCCTAAAGGTTGAACATGGCTGCTGCACTTTGGTGTTTTGGATGAGTTTTGTTTGGTTTTTATGTTGGAAAAAGTTTAAGGTTACCTAAAGAAAGCTATACAAGGTAATTGCTAACAACTTTGTTGATTTGATGATGATTTATGAACATTTGTGTTCTTGTGTTCAACATGAATTTCTATGTATGTTGACGATGAATTTTGAAGTGGTTTTGATTTAGAAATTGATTGTTTAATCTTGTAAATCAAAGACAATATCTTGAATTCTTGAAAAATTGCAAGAATCAAACATAACCCCAACCTTTCAAATTCGGCCATGAATAGTAAGTTAGGGTTTGACATGATTTGATGATTCTTACATGTTAATTGATATGGTGTGATGTTTAATTGATGATTTAAAGTTTAATTAATGGTTTATATGTTAAGAAAAATGCATGCAAAGTGTTGATGTTCAAGTTGTAAAGTCGACTATGCATACTAAGTGTATGATAATGATGTGTTGGTATATGATTGATTATGCAATTAAGGTTGTGTGATGATTTGTTAATGAATTGTGTGATTAAAATACAAAAAAAAGCCTAAGTCTTTAACTATGCATCAATTCAGCAGGTGTAGTTAATTTAGGGTTTGTGTGCAAAATGATCAATTGAATGTTTGTAGCATAAATTCAATGTTTATATGATGGTGTGGTGTCATTGGATTAAAGTTTGAATGCCTAAAAGTCATGAAATTTAACTTTGCATGATTCAGCCATTTCAAGTTAATTGGGTATCCAAGTTGTATAATTTATTTTGAATGATGTTATATGTATTTGATGTATAATAAAGTGTAAGTGAATTGTTGGTTTAAGTGTTTGAACTTGTGAAAGTAATTTGACACTTCAAGTGTATAAAATTAATGATTTGAAAGCTTACGTTCAAGTATATGTTTTGATGCATGATTAAGTGTTAAAATGGTGTAAAGAATGATGAATGAGAAGCATGAAAATGTTTGTGAATGTGTATGGATATGATTGTGTAAGGTTCAGCCATGTTGAGTGATGGGACGTAAATTTGTTCCCATCTAAGCCCATTTTGATGGCAAAATACCATACGTTCCCTCATCTGATGAGCAACTTCAGCATGAAAATCACTTGTTTTACACATTTGTGACAAAAACACAGTGGGGGAACGGATGGTAACGTATTCTTTTAAAATATATTAAAAGGGGAATGGACTAAGACACATTTAATGCACCTGCTCCATTCATCTAATGCTTCTGTACACTTTGCAGGTAACGTAGAGTTAAAGACTTCTAAAAAGCAAGGCGGAGCACCAACTGAGCAGCTGGAAACGTGAAGAGCAGGGAATAAAGAGTTCTCATTGGATGAAAGCAGAAGCCAAACATGGGAAGACCTGCAAACAACAGCTAATCATCACCAAACCCTGTTCCATTCAGCAATTCACGCAAGCTTCACACTCTGCAGCCACCGTCCCGTCCCCTCATTCAAGCAACTAGCTCCAAGGGAATTACAGTCTTGCCATTCCTCTTCCAGCTATAAATAGGACCTCCCTCACACAAAAACATCATCGAATCCTGGAGGGTTTGCAGTCCGAAAGGAAGAGATCACTTAGGAGTTGTTAGTAACTTAGTTTAATTTTCAGTTGTAACTGTAGTTAAGTGACAACCCCTCTTCCCTTCTCTGTAAACAACCATCAAGACTCCTCACGAGCAAATACCCATCTTTCTCCATTTTCTGTTTATTTTTGTAAACTGTCTTTTAAATTAATATAAGTGTTTTTCTCTTCGTTCCAATTGTTATCTCTTGACTGAATCTCGGGTCTATGTGATCTCAGTTGAGAATAATTATGTTTAAACTATCAGCCATGAGCTGAACTATTTGTGGAACGGGTAAACTGTGAAACTCTTAAAGAACTGTTTTCAAAACTCTTAACCGAAGCTTTTTGTATTTCTTTGGTTAAGTAAGCTATATTCATTATGCGCCAATGGAAATTGGGTACATAATGAGAAAGGAACTTCCATAAGGAAGGGATTTCAGACAGCTTAGCCATTGGGGGAAGGTAGATGTCATGGAAAAAACGCTACTGGTCACCTTAGGAATAAGGGGCCAACTCGTCCATTTTAAAGTTCTGAACTAAGTACCTGTTGGAGTCAAGGGAGCCATAGGAATATGGAAACTTGTGAGCCATATAGACTATGAGCTGAGGAATCAGAGTTGGCAGACAAAGAAACTGGGACAAAGCTAAAATGTGTTAAGTCTTGAGCAGAGAAAACAACCCCTTTAAGAGTGAAGCAGTGAATCTGTTCCTTCTGTTAAACTGTTTTAACCACCACCCTGTTGTCTCTTGATTATAGTTATTTCTGTTTTAGTAATTTTATTTTATTTCATTTAGTACTTATAAAAACTCCAATGATTGTTATCTCACCTTCTTCTAAACAGGAAGGATCACATACATAACACAGCGAGCAACTGTTTGCCATCAGATTGAACCTACTGTTCCTGAGGAACGTTGTCAAGACAGTAGGGAACGTTTGACCCGACAATTCATTTACTAACTTTTCTTCTCATTTTCACTCTTTATAAACAGTGATAAAACAATAATTCGCACTTTATCCTCGTGGGAACGATAATTTGGGCATTAATACTCCTTTTATTACTTGATGCGTGCACTTGCACACTTGGGTTGGAACTAAGGGATGAATCTTTGTTCTGCAAGAACAGAGGAACGTCCCCTATCAGAACTTATATTTTCCACCATCAGCAAACCACCCAACAAGTTTTTGGCGCTGTTGCCGGGGAACATAAACACTAACTGTTGTTCTTATCATTGTTTTCTAACACATATACTGTATATCTGACTTTACTTTTATTTTTTTCTCTTTATCACTGAATCTGCTGTGCATATATATATACCCTATGTTATTGGTTTATGAGTGAAGAGTTTGAAACAGACTCTAACCACTCCATTGAAGTACCTGAGTTTCTCTTTGATCCTGAGCCAGAACGCACACTCCATAGGAGAAAAAGGAACCTCAAAGAAAGATTTCCTGAAAACATGGCTGATCACAATAATAACAATGAAGAGGTTCCCCCTGAACAGAACTTCAGAACTTTGGCTGCTCCTTTTAGGAACAGACCAGACAGGGGAGTAATCCTCCCTCCTGTAGCACCCAATTTTGAACTAAAACCTATCATGTTTCACATGATTAGGGAAGCATGGGTCTTCAATGGACTCCCTGCAGAAGATCCTTACACACACCTCACCACATTCCAAGATATCTGTGACAATTTTAAAGCTGAGGGTGTAACAGAAGAGAGCATGAGAATGAGGTTGTTCCCTCACTCCTTAGGCTTAAAAGCTAAAACATGGATGAAAACTCTCACCCCTGGATTAATCCACACATGGGAAGAACTCTCTAACAAGTTCATAGAGAGGTTTCTCCAATGTCTCGACAAGCAGATGTTAGAGATGAAATCTCTAACTTCAGAATGTTTTATGGAGAAAATCTCTATGAAGCATGGGAGAGATACAAGGACATCATAAGAAAATGTCCAAACCATAGGGTATAAAGTTGGGGAGTGTTATAATCTTTCTATAAAGGACTTGATTATACTTCTAAATCTCACTTAGATCAAGATATGAAATCATAGAAGGGACTGCTGAAAGATGTCTCCAATGGCCAATAGACAGAGTGAGCCCAGCGAGGAAGCCAGGCATGCTAGAACTAGATAAACAAACTGCCATGGAAGCCCAGCTGGCATCACTCATGAATGAAGTGAGGAACCTAAAAGCCGACCAAGAAGCACTAAGGATGGAAGTCTTACAACTCACAGCAACTGAAACAGAACCATGCTCAGCCTGTGGTGACCTTCATGACTCAACAGACTGCCCATCCACTGCATTGGTGTGTTATGCAGAAAATTTTGGCAATAGGAACTTCACCAGAGACAATCAACAAGCAGGACGAAATACACATTCAAGTCCTGGAGGAACTATCATTAAGGATCAGAACCACAACACCCAATGGAGGCCACCCATTAACCAGAGACCATTCAACAACAATCAACAGCAGTATCAGCAAGGTAGCAGCAGTGGAACGTCTGAACAAAGAAGAAACAACTACGTTCCGTTCCACAGAGATGACCAACGCATCAACACCCTGGAAAATTATGTCAAGGAATATGTCACCAGGAATGATGCAGTGGTCAGGAACATTGAGTCCCATCTGGGGCAGATTGCTGCCAACCTTCAAACCAGAACACCAGGATCACTACCAGGGGACACTGAGGTCCCCTCAACCATTTCTGAAACACCTTGAGAGGTAAGTACCATGTCTAGCTAAAGACATTAAACTAAGCGCTGACTGGGAGGCAACCCAGTAGATACATTTGCTCTCTGACAAAGAGCAAAGTTTTGGGGTGGTTATCCATAACCACACAACTCCTAAAAAGGAGGGAACATCTGATGTTCCTCTCCAAAAAGTCCAAATAAAGTACGTTACGTTCCAGGAACGTAGTTTTGGGGTGGTCCTTGACCACACAATCCCAATATATATATATATATATATATATATATATATATATATATATATACATATAGATATAATTAAATGTTTTGTTACATGTTCAATTAGATTTATTAAATAATAGGTGATAGGTTAGTACGTTCCCTTTTCCTTATTTAGTGCTCACGGTTGTATATTTTCTTATTATTTTTAATTATTTATTTATTAGTTAGGAAAAGACAAAGGGATCGTTCCCTGGGATAGGAGATAAGAGTGACTGGGACACCTGTCCCTGCTGAGTCACTTGAAAATATACGCAGCCATATCCAATTTGCATTCATTGCAATTCTTGGAAACACGCGCAGAAAAAGCAACCGTCTCCTCAACCATTAAGACAACTACACCCTTTCCTTTTCCCTCTCTCCCACGTCTTGACCTAAACCGTTCCATCTTCTCACACTCATCCCATCAGTAACTGGTCACCTACTGCTGACCACTCATTCTGTAACGTCCCCATTCCACTACCTCTTCAACCTCCTCTCCTTAACCTCCACGTCCCATAAACCTATTCCTGCCAATTTCAGACGTTCCCCCACCAGAGATAGTGAGGAGGAAGCATCTGTGGCCTCACTAAAGGAGACCACCAAGACCACCCCTACAAATTCCTCTTCCTCTGGCCACGTTCCGGCCAGAAGAACCATCCCTCCTCCTACCAAGGTGAAGAAGGATGCCCCTGTTGCTACTGATGGCAAGCAGGGCAAGAAGAAATCTCCTGCCAAACCTCCCCCTAGAAAAGGGGAACGTTCAAGTCAGAGGATAAAGAGGGTCCTCAATAGCAATAGGCCAGAGGGAGCATCCTCTGCAAAGCCTATCACCCTTTCTGACCAGGAGAGTGAAGACAATGAGCCTTTGGCAAAAAGGTTGAAGGCTGGCAGAATGTCAGCACCAAAACCAGCTGCAAAAGAGACGTCCCCAAGCAGCTCAGACCCTACATTTTCTCACATTCCATCCCCACCACCTGCTCACTCTCCACCACAACAAATCACCCCACAACCCTCTCATAGGCAACAACAAGGAGAGGGACAAAAAGACAAAGAAGTAGCATCTGCTGCAGAGACATCAGTGGCTGAGCAAGAGGCTCAGCCACAGAAGAAAAATGACAAAGGAAAGGGGATTCTCATAGAACCCCCTAAAAAGAAAGCAAAGACAGCAGGCCCCAGGCAGATCAATCTGGGAGGTCCTCTGTCATTCCCTGTCATCCGTCCCGATACATCTGGGGACGAAGCTCTTGCCAGAGCTTTGGCAGAAGAAGAAGGGATGGCAATTCCTCCACTGATGGAGGAACAAGCTATGATCATGCCCTCATCATCCAGACCACCAGTGGATGAACCCAGCACAGCACCCGTTGTGCCTTCTGCTACTGGCAATAACCAGCAGAAGAAGCAACCTACTTCCTCCCCTACTTCAGCAATCCCCATCGTAGCTAGAAGAAAATCACAAATTGGGATTGCTGAAATCTTTGAAATACTGGGAGAGAAGTTAGAAAAACGGCTGCCAGCAAAGAAATCCATCCCCCAACTTGACATGACAAGCACCAATGCAGAGCTAAAGGCTCTAAGGGACGGACTGACACAGCTTTGCCTTCAACACCTTTCAGGAACAGCAGAAGGAGGAGAGAGAACAACAACTCAGTACCATAAAAGTAGCCATCAAGGAAGCCAGTGCTGCATCCTATAAATCAACACTCCAAGCAGTCCAAGGAGAAATTGCTAAAGCAGCTAACTCCCTAATCCTTTCCAACTCTCTACGCAACCACACAACAGAGCTCTTACTCAACAGGCTCGTCTCCAAACAAGCTGAAGAACGTAAGGAAACCAAAGAAGCCATCAGGGCCTTTGGAACGTACCTGGAGAGGAAGATTCATGAGTTGGAAATGAGACTGCTGGATGTTGAAAAACAAGTCATCCATTTTTGCACTGGCATAACTATGATGAGATCCACCATCAACTCCCTGGTCGCAATCATCAGCGATCTACTGAAAGATGCTGAGAAATGGCTCCCTGCAAATGAAGTTCTCAGGTTAAAAGACATGCTTAGGAGGAGACCATTGACACAGGAGGAGATTGATGAAGCCAAGGAAGCTGAAGCTGCAAAAAGGAACCCTTGGGATAGGAGACCTCCACAATGAAAAGGGGAAACCCTCCTATTTATCTTAGCTTAGTTTTTTT
>NW_026898057.1:0-43897 GCF_033153095.1 Gastrolobium bilobum | reverse complement strand
AATCGTAGGCAAGAAAAATTGAGTAGAAGGTCTCAAATGGAAAAAATAATGTCGGAAATGGATTCAGGACGAAAAATCGAGTGGTTAGGCAAGTTTCGAAAAATTTGAAGAATTGTGATTTTACCGGTGTAAAACATGCGGTATAATTGTACTGATAAGTACGAAAATATAATCAGTATTTTTAAGAAGTAAAAATAATGACGTGAACGAGAAAATACGTAGGTTATGAATTTGTGGATTAAATTGGATGATTTAAGAAAGTTAAGTGACATGTGGGACCCACTTAAGTGACTTAAGTAAAAATTATTTGGAGTTGAAACTCGTTTTACAAGTCCTACATATTATTTTGATAATTATCATGCACTTATTATAATTTTCCGGGATACTTTTTCGGTACGCATTTATACTGACTAGCAGAACCGGTATCTGCATTTTTCTTCCGAAAAATGACTTTCAACATTATTAATCACTTACTATAATTATTAGAGCCTCATAATAATTATTAAGGTCAATTATGGAATTATTTCCTATTTTCTCATAATTAATTAAATAAATACCTTATTTAACGGTGCGGGTTCTTACATTCACCCCACCTTTTTAGGATTTTGTCCTCAAAATCAGAATATACCTGTCTCGGAAGCCGGGATACTGCCGGAGAAGTTCGTCCTCTCCCTCCCAGGTACACTCTTCTTCCTGACCATTGCACTTTGACCATCGGAATGATCTTGCTCCTCAGCTGCTTCTCGCCACGATCGAGAATCTTGAGTGGTCCTACGGGAGTCTTTAAGTTCTCCCGAACCTCCACATCATCCGGTTGCACCACGTGCGAAGGATCCGCTACATACTTCCGTAGCTGAGACACGTGAAACACGTCGTGGATGCTGGCTAGGTTCGGAGGTAAGGCAAGCCGGTAGGCAATACACCCTACTCTACCAAGAATCTGGTATGGCCCAATAAACTGCGGGCTCAGCTTTCTTACTCCGAGTGCCCGTCCAACACAGGTGACAGGTGAAAGTCTCACAAACACGTGCTCACCCTCACTGAACTCCAGCGGACGATGCTTGACATCATAGTAGCTCTTCTGGCGATTCTGCGTCTGCTTCAACTTTTCACGAATCATCTGGATCTGCAGGGTGGTATCTTGGACAAAGTCCAAGCCAAACAACTCACGATCCCTAACCTCAGACCAGCAGGTAGGTGTACGACACCTCCTACCGTAGAGCGCCTCGTAGGGTGTCATGCCCAAGCTAGCATGGAAACTGTTGTTATACGAAAACTCCACCAATGGAAGGTACCTATCTCATGTCGAGCCCTGCTCCAACGTGCAAGCCCGCAACATGTCCTCCAAGGTCTGGATAGTTCGCTCAGTTTGTCCATCAGTCTGAGGGTGATAGGATGTACTCAGTCTCAACTGCGTACCAAAAGCTCCCTGCAGCGCCTCCAAGAACCGAGATGTGAACTTCGGGTCCCTATCACTAATGATACTCTTGGGCACCCCGTGAAGCCTAACGATCTCGCAAACATACAGTTTGGCCAACTGCTCTGTGGTGAAGCTCACCTTCACTGGAAGAAAATGGGCAGACTTTGTCATTCTGTCCACAATGACCCATATCGAGTCACAGCCAACCTGAGTCTTCGGCAAATCCACAACGAAGTCCATGGAAATGCTCTCCCATTTCCACTCTGGAATCTCAAGAGGTTGAAGTTTACCAGACGGCTTCTGGTGTTCAATCTTCACCTTCTGGCAGATCAAACACTTGGACACATACACAGCTATGTCCTTCTTCATTCCTGGCCACCAGAAATTCCTTTTCAGGTCTTGGTACATCTTTGCAGCACCAGGGTGAACAGTAAACTGTCCCTTATGGGCCTCCGTCAACCTCTTCGGTCAAAGAACCTCGAGGAATCACCACACGCTTCTGAAACAACAGAAGTCCATCCTCATTCCAAGACACACCGTCTTGCTTCTTCACGTAGTCGAGACACTCTCTCTGTACTTGCGCCACTTGGATCTTCTCCATAAGCTCATTCTGGACTCTCACAGTCTCCATCTCGAGAAGTGCACCCCCAAACAAGGTTGTCACCTTCAGATCTCGAAACTTCCCTATGAGGTCGAAGTCGCCTATCGTCAAACTGGATAGACTCACGGATTTCCAACTCAAAGCATCAGCTACCACATTGGCCTTGCCAGGATGGTACTTCAACTCAAAGTCGTAGTCCTTCAGAAACTCCATCCATCTCCTCTGCCTCATGTTCAGCTCTTTTTGATCAAACAGATACTTCAAGCTCTTGTGATCACTGAACACCGCAAACTGCATGCCAAACAGGTAATGCCTCCAAATCTTGAAAGCAAACACAATCGCAGTCAACTCCAAATCATGAGTCGGGTAATTCTCCTCATGAGGCTTCAACTGCCTCGAAGCAAAAACAACAGCCCTACCAGACTGCATCAACACACAGCCTAGCCCAGCCCATTTCCAGAAGCATCACAGTAAAGCTCAAACTGCTCCTCAGGATCAGGAAGGATCAACACAGGTGATGTAGTCAACCTCTCCTTCAACTCCTGAAAGCAATCCTCACACTCGTGAGTCCACACAAATGGAGTCTCCTTTCGGGTAAGGCGAGTCAAAGGGAGAATCATCGTGGAGAAACCCTTGATGAACCTCCGATAGTAACCTGCCAAACCTAAGAAGCTCTTCACCTCCGTATCTGTGTTGGGCCTCTCCCAATCCAGAACGGCCTCAATCTTGTTGGGATCCACTGCGACTCCATCCGCTAAAATCACATGCCCCAGAAACTTGACTGATTTGAGCTAAAACTCACACTTACAAGGCCTAGCATAAAGCTTTTTCTCCTTTAGCACTTGCAGAATAATCCTCAGATGCTCTGCATGCTCCTCCTCAGTCTTGGAGTAAATCAGAATGTCATCAATGAAGACGATCACAAACTGATCCAGATACGGCTGGAAATTCCTGTTCATGTAATCCATGAACACTGCCGGTGCATTGGTGAGTCCGAACGGGATCACCAAATACTCAAAGTGACCGTATCTCGAACAAAACGCGGTCTTAGGGATATCCTCCGGCTTCACCCGAATCTGATGGTATCCGGACCGGAGATCAATCTTAGAATACACGCAAGCACCCCTGAGCTGATCCAACAGATCATCAATCCGAGTAAGGGGATACTTGTTCTTGATCGTCACCTTGTTCAACTGCCTGTAGTCGGTGCACAATCGCATTGTCCCGTCGTTCTTCTTCACAAAGATGACTGGTGCTCCCCAAGGAGACACACTCGGTCGGATGAAATTTTTCGCCGAAAGATCCTCAATATACTTCTTCAGCTCAGCCAACTCCGGTGGCGACATCCGATATGGAGCTAAAGAAATCAGCCCCACACCAGGCAACAAATCAATGGAGAACTCTATCTACCGCTGTGGCGGAAACTCAGGAATCTCCTCAGGAAACACCTCGAGGAACTCGCCCACCACAGGAATGCCAGCGATATCCTTCTGTGTCTCACTCACCAAACCTCCCAACATTACATAACCAAATGCCCCTGCTCTCAAGGCCTTCCTAGCCTGCAGGAATGAAATATATGGCGATGAACTAGCTGTGGAATCACACGGAGACATCATCACGCGCTTTGCACAACAATCAATCAGTGCACAGTTTCTAGACAACAAATACATGCCCAAAATAATCTCCAAGTTGGCCATCGGCAATCCTATCAGATCTACCGAGAACTCACGGCCGTCCCACTGAAACGCTACATCGCGATGTACAGTGGTAGAATCACAAATTTCTCTGGTGGCGGTAGTCACCCGCAACGGTGGAGAAAGCACAGACATGGGCAACTCAAGCCCCAAAGCAATCGGGGTAGCAACAAACGAGTGCGTAGCCCCGGAGTCAAACAATGCATCAACAGTAATACCACCAATAGACACAGTACCTCTAACAAGGTTCGGAGCGCGGTCCGACTGCTGCCTATCCAAGGTGTACACACGCCCAACTGAAGGTGGCGCCGCAGGTGCCGAAGTAGAAGCCATCAGAACCATCTGCAAAGGAACTGCCTGAACAGCTACAGCTCTCGCCGTCGAAGACGGACAGTCTCTAGAGAAGTGGCCCTCCTTGCCATACTGGAAACAGATCAGCTGACCTGAAGCACAACGACCAGCATGCTCCTTTCCGCACCCCGCACATCTCGGAGTGGAAGGAGGCCTAGGAAAACTCCCCTGCTGTGAAGCAGTCCTCTTGAACTGATCAGGCGCCTGCCTCGTCGCCAACTTTTTACCCTTGCCCTTCCCAGCAAACTTCTTGTCCTTCCAAGAAGTAGAAACAGGAGTGGAACTAACAGTCCCCTTGGTCTGTCGACCTTGGCCCTCTTGGCCTTACTCGCTATGCAGACATCCTCAATGTCCTTACACTGCTGAACCAGTGTACCAAAGTCCCTCGAAGCAGCACCAGCAATATGCTCAGCAATCACCTCACTAAGTCCTCTACGGAACTTAGCAGCCAGAAACATCAGAGTAGGAAGAACCATCCGGAAGTGCGCAAACTTCACCAGCTCATTGAACTTGGCCAGGTACTCGTCAACAGTCATCGAGCCCTAAACCAATCTATCAAACTCCCCCTGCTTTCTCTCCTGCGCATCATAGGGAAAGTATCTCCCCAAGAAGCATTCCTCAAAGAATGGCCACGTCAAAACACGACCCTGCATCTCATAAGCACGAGAGGTGTTCGTCCACCACTCATGGGCATCGCCCTCCAGCATGTAAGTCGAGAACATCAGCTTCTGCGGGTCTGTACACTGCATGACCCGAAATATCTTGTCCAGCAACTCCAGCCATCTCGCCGCAGCAATAGGATCCAAAGACCCTTCAAACACAGGTGGCTTATGCTTCTTGAAAGCATTCAGTCGGCGATCTATCACATCACGATCCTCAGCAGGCTCTACAAGAGTCTCCCTCGTGTCAGCGACATGAGCAGCACTGCCAATGTGACTCAGGCTCTCATCCTGAACACTAGATGGAGGCGGCGGCGGTGGTGGCGGTGGTAACTGGCCTGCAGCAGGACCAACCCTCATCTCCTCCAACGTGACTCTCATCATCGTCATGTTCGCCATCCTGTTCTCCTCGAGGACATCCTCAGTGGTCCTCCGATTCGCTTCACGAACCTCTTCTGCGGCTATCCGGTTCGCCTCGCGATCAACATCCATCATTGCCACGTTGGCCAATCTAGTGCCCTCCAGATCGGCTAACCTAGCCGCCTGCATCTCAGTCAATGCAGTCAGGATAGGATCGGGTTGATCCTCAGAAGTCTCTCGTGTTCTCCCAGACCTTACCATGACTCTGCACAAGTTACACAAATTATGAGTTAATCAGGCCCACGCAATGCGATTACATATGCATTATCATAATAAAATTCGACGGAGTAAACACACAAGTCAGACACAACCAAACATCCTAACTATTGCAATATATACAGGTTTTTCCCTCGAACCATTGCTTTGATACCATAAATGTAACACCCCGTATATATCCGATAATGTTATCATACTATCGTATTAAGCAGCGCTTAATTAAAAATGCGAAATATCTTTTTCTTTCCAATTATGATGTCATTATCATTACCAACTTGCTTATTAATCAATTAATAAAACATCGCCTGTATGTAATTGCAATAAAACAGCTAACTGAGATACCTCATAACATAGATAATATAAGTGTGTCTCTAGAAATCACGGGACTACCACAAGTAGGCCAGACCAACTAGCAGGTTATACAACTCCAATCTAAAAGTACTAACACAAAGCGTCATGGACAATCCCCATGCTCACTCAAATAAGGCAACAAGCCCAACATCAGTCTCAACAACAACATAATCATAAATAGCGGAAAACATAAACAACATCCAAATCCAGTCATGGCAGCAATACAACATAAATATCATAATCAGCTAAGCTCTGGCTTCCTGCCGCCAGAGGCATCAGTCACCATACTACCTGAACCTGAAATAAGCATTCCCCAAACGTGGGTGAGATCTCTAAACAAGAAATCTCAGTAAGACAAGGGGTCCTCAAGGATCTTTCACCCAAGCTCACTTACATGTGCAATATAAGTTCAAAAGCAATTTATCATCATCAGTTCTAAAAATAGTGCAATGCAGCAGATAATCATGTCATGTGTGTCAATTCTATTCTACTGGCTAGATAAATGCAGGATTTATATACGCCAAATACCCACACATAGTACAAGACGCCACTTGCATTCACCCCGGATCACCATATCGTATGATGCCACATACTCAGGCTTACCGTCAAGATTAAACAACACATGCATATTAAAAGCCATTACACGTAAAGCTCAACAGCATTTCAAATATTCAAAGCATGTAACACAACATGCATATAACCACACCCCCATGGGATATGGTGGAACCACAACATGGCTAAACCGATGACACGAAAGCTTACCTTGCAAGCTAACACCCAAAGCCAAGAGTCCACAGCTCAAAGTCCAAACACAGCAGATTCATAATCTGTTACGGACCAACAATATATCAAAAACATGCACCGCAAGCATACAATATTAAGACAACGCCTTTCCATTACGTTTTACGTCTTAAGGCTTCTCACCAAGCCATAAGCCCTTAATCGTACGATTCTAACTTACATTAAATAATTACAGAAGTTCAACTTCCTCAAACTAGGGTCCACAAACCCATAGATCAGTTCTGGATGAACAGTACGCCACTGTTCCTCGCAAACCCAGAATATCCGGATATTCCTCGGGGACATATCCGGATATGCAATATCCGGATATCTCACTAACCATATCCGGATATACAATATCCGGATATTCAGATTCCCATATCCGGATATCCAAATCCCATATCCGGATATTTCAAGACAGAATGCAGAAACTGCATTTCATGAAGATATCCTTCCAAGGTTAGATTTTTACTGATTCTAGACACTTAAACATGCATTTCTAGGTGTGTTTGACCAACCCCAACATTAAGTTATCATCTTTTAGCCTTTACATACATCAAGCTTCCATTTTTAAGCATAAAAACTCAAGTTCAAAGGTGATGATCATACCACAAGCCAAAACAGAGGATGGAGGTGCTCTATGGAGCTCATACAACAACTCCCAAGTCTGCCTCAACACTGTGCACGAAAATGCACACCAAGAATGGTCCTTTCTTCACAAAGGTTGACACTTTGGAGCCCCAAGTCAAGAACAAGACCTTCACCACCCAAACCACAAACTCAGAACCTCAACACCTCACTCTCAAAGGCTAGAACTCAGGGAAAGCCCTCACACTCCCCCACCAAGCAAGCTCTCACAAGCCCAAAGTATTTGGAGAAGAAACCAAGGAGAAATGAGGCTCCTTGGCTCACAACAATGGAGAAAAGAGTGGCAAAAGGTGGCTGGAGATGTTCAGCAAAAATAGAGGCACGAGGGAAATCTGATCTAGGGTTTTGTGCCCAATGATTAGAGTATATATAGCCACATAAGCATAAAACACGCAGTATTAGCTTTAATTGCTACGCTTAGCATTTTAATCTCAAACTCTGGATTCTTAACCTACTCAATTTTACAAGAATTATCATATTTTTCTTATAATTTTCGTAGCACCTTTCCGGTACGCGCTTTTCAAAGCCAGTACCGGTTTCTAGCACCAGTTCTCATTATTTGGACTTGAAACTCGTTTTAGAAGTCCTACATATTATTTTAGTAATTATCATGCATTTATTATAATTTTCCGGGATACTTTTTCGGTACACATTTATACCGACTAGCAGAACCGGTATCTGCACTTTTCTTCCGAAAAACGACTTTCAGCATTATTAATCACTTACTATAATTATTAGAGCGTCATAATAATTATTAGGGTCAATTATAGAATTATTTCCTATTTTCTCATAATTAATTAATTAAATACCTTATTTAACGGTGCAGGTTCTTACACATTCGGCCAAGAAGGACATAATTGGAGGAAATGGTGTTGTAATGGAATTGGATGGAATATAGGGCTTGAATTGGTGGTTTGGGAACCTTAGGATGCTAGTGGGAACTTGAAATAAAATTAAGAGAATGGTTTGGTAAATTTGGGTCGTATGGCCGAATTATAGTGTATGTGGGGGGTGGACTTTGATGCTTTGTAATTTTGGTTGGTTGCACCTTGTGTTGATGATCCTTGTGTGATCATTGTAGGTTGCCTCCCACGGACATAAACTTGGAGCTTTGAGCTTGATGGGTTGCTTTTGGTCCTTGACTAAAAGGATTATGGTAAGTGGTTATGTAAATATGCATGAATACTTGAGTAAACATGTATATGTTGTTATTTGATTGAAATTGAGATGAGAATGACTTATGTGTAGGCATTTCTTGTTGGACCAAGCTCAGTGGCATAGTGAATTGGAGCTACCAAGAGAGAGAACTATCATCAGGTAATCCCTTGGTACTGGGGTTTAGTCCCCGTGTGTGCTCCATCATGCCCTTGGGGGTAGTGGTTGGAGGTGGATGTTAATAATGTATTATTACATGCTCATGCATTTATGTATGTATAGTGGTACATAAGATGTATCGTGTCTCTGGCCAGTTGACTGTTGCCTTCGGGCGTTACAGACTTCCACTGGATAGGTCTCCGTGAGGGAGTTCCAGTTGACCTGGGATCATGGGGTGTCATCTGTTGAGGAGCACTTTAAGAATGTCTCAGGTGTATATAGATGGAGAGGGCCTTGGTTGATGTTCTGGGAACACTTTCTTGGATGAGAACCCGTAGGCTATATGCCGAGGTCAATAGGCCGGATGTTTCGTGGCTTTAGCATTGACCAATCCAGCTTCATCGTATTTTTACTCCCCACACATCCCTACTTCACTAAATCCCTTGCTTTATCCCTTTTTGGTTGTTGTGATATATTATTGATTTACATCTGAGTGAGTCATGGGACAGAGTAATCTCCAGAACCTCTGGATCACTGAGATATATTCGTATATCTCACTCTATTTTGGGGACTTTATTTCAGGTAGTAGCAGTGGGGCAGGAGCTGTGGGCAAGAGGCCCATAGGATGATCATGTGGACATAGAGCCTATTTTTCATTTTAAGGCCACTTGGCCAGGCTAGACTTAGGGCATGAACATTGTATGTTGATTTAGGATTATGCATATTGTCATCTTTGTTCATGCCATATTTTGTCTAAGTTTAGTTGATGATTTACCATGTTTCATTTTGAGGTTATTTCATTAAGTTGTATTTGAAGGATTATTGTAATTGTAATATTGGACCTTGTGTATTATTGAAGATGATGTATGATGAAAGGGCATCAGGCCTATTTTAGTTGATGAATTATGTATATGTTTAAAGAATGCATGTAATTGGATCAAAGTGATTGAAATGGTTTAAGTTTCATAATTTAAGAAATGAAATGTAAAGCGAGCAAATGGATATAAATTGTGATGGGTTGTAAGAGCACAAAGACATTGCTAGACCTTGAGTGCCACCCTTGAATATTAGGTACCCTTGATGATAGATAACATACTTTTGATATAGTGGGATAGGTTGAATAAACAAAGGAGGTGCTGTCGAATTTTCTATTACATGACAGATTTTGGGAGAACATATCTCCCTCCACAGAAGTCCAATAGGGATGTTCCGTACACCATTTTGAATATTGAGATGTCAACTATGTTATTTCAAAATTTGGTAGCCATTGGAGTTGTACGTAGACCTGTAGAGGCAAAAGAGTGACAACTGTTTCGATGTTCCATGCACATGGGGTTGTCGGGTACTGTTTTTGGGGAATTTATTCCTGCCTTAATTCTTGGTCAAATTAGTCCCATTATATATCAAATTGACGCTTGAGGTATCTAGTTTACTGTATAAAATTTTGGGAGAAATTAGTGGAGTGGTTTGTCCGAAATCATAAAGAGTGAGGATTGTTTGGTGTCTTGTTTGAGGTTGGCTGGCAGCTTTGCTTGTCAACTTCAAATAGTGATAACCGGAGAAAACGAGAACTTTATGGAGCGTATGATAGCTTGTTTAAAAGATAATTAAGTTATTGGGAGGCTCATTACTTCAACTAGTCCCCATGTTCTTCGAATGGATCTCTTAGTTGTTGGGAGGGTTGCCCAAAAGCAGTATATAAGGCATACCTAGAATAACATACTAAAAGATGAGAGGTTCACGACGCGCGGATTTTCTGCAGTATCCAAAAGACTGAACCATATTTGGATAGGTAAAAATTGTAAAAGTGAGATTTATACTAAGTGGGTTTATGAGAACCCCTTAGTTACTTGAGAGAAGTATTATATGATAGTTAGGCAATTAATATTATTATTTCGCATTTAGTTTTCAGTTATGGTCACAACTTTTACTCATTATGTTTTATTATTATTTTAAATGCTCGCGTAATGAAAAAGAAAAAGTTTATTCGCATTTTTATAAATGAACTGTTGTGATTGTAACTGCACTTAATATCATAATTATCGTTAACAATACCGGTGTACAACAGACTGTTACAGAACCCTAGGTGCCATATTTCATAAAGCAAAACTAATTACATGAATAACTGTAAATCAAAAACTAGATCCACATCCAAACACGCAACCAGGCTCTGATACCAATTGTAGGAATTATTAGATCAGCGAAAGCGTTTTAGACTATTACAGTTTGGGATGCGAACAGATCATCATCGTCTCACTGATTTTCCTCTTCGTGCACAGTTCTCGTGCAGAATCTTCCCATGTATAATTTCTCTTCACGAATTGCTCACCTCAGCGCCGCAGCACGAACAACCTCCTTGAAGCTAGACAGTGGTAGATCTTTCAGACTATGTCGAAAGGGAAAATAGGAAGTGTGTGGGCACTCTCTCACTTTCAGGGATATGACCTTATCTCAGTCTCTACAACTATCAAATGAAGACTAGAGAGGCTGGTGACTATAAGTGTAGAATATATATAGGTTCTAAGAAACCCTAGCTCTAAGCTGAATGAGCTTTAGGTATGCTCTTCTTACACACTAGGCCATATTGGGCTTTAGTGAAGGAGCAAAACCCAACATTGCTACCCTTTACGGGCGTATCTTCCATAAATCCCATGAGAGTACAAATTCACGATATAATTACTAACCAGCGGTTGGACAACCAGTGAAGCATCAAACCATCTCTTTCATCAAAGCATTGCTTGGATCAGTACAACCATGACAAGAACATTATATTCCAACTTTGTAGCAGTTCTATTAACCTACTGTTGCAATGCTATACTTTCATATAGGATACTTGGCCTAATGATCCCTTTTTTAAAAAAAAAACTATATGTTACGATTGCATATTGTAATGGAGTGAAGGTCTTGAATTCGAGTCGTGTAGTCTGATAGTGTTTAAACTGAATTAATTGAGTTTTTTGATGAATCGATTGAGAAAAAGAGAGAGGATTGAAATAGGAAATAAAAATGTGATATTATTATTTAGATATTTTACTAAAAAAATTCATTCTTTAAGAAATGGATGGAATGATAAGAAATTAATGTAGCTTTTGAAAAAAGCAAAATAAAAAAATATTATTTTGTTTTAGAAAAAATATTATTTTTTACTTAAATGTGCC
Source organism: Gastrolobium bilobum (assembly GCF_033153095.1). Taxonomy (NCBI): domain Eukaryota; kingdom Viridiplantae; phylum Streptophyta; class Magnoliopsida; order Fabales; family Fabaceae; genus Gastrolobium; species Gastrolobium bilobum. The sequence continues at coordinate 32,285 of NW_026898057.1, read as the reverse complement.
TTTTAAAAAGTAATGCATAATTTTTATTTAATTTTTAATTTTTTTTGGTAAATTGCATAGCTTTTTTTTTAAATCCATCCAAATAAATGTGGCAATATGGGTTGAACCTGACGAGTCAACCTGTCCACATCTAAAACGGGGTGGGTTGGGTTATACATCTCAACCCACCAACTCGTCTCAACCCACCTCACCAGTTGCGGGTCAAAATGGGTTGGCCCGCCAGGTCATTTTTTACTATTAGGTAGTATTTTATTTGTCATTAAACTTTAGTGATATCCAATTTTTTGAACCCTCACCCAGGGCATCAGCGTGTCTGATTCCTTTTTTGTGAATCGTTCTTTCCTTAACAGCCACGTGAGAAATGTGTTTATATTTCGGAATTAAGTGATATTCGATCGTTATACACAACACCAAAGAGCACTGGTGGACTATGCCAAATAAAAAAAATGGAGTTGATTGTTTTTATATCAATGACGATCTGAAAGTATCATTGAGGGTCCTCTCGACGATAACTAAGATTGCTTTGAAAGCTAATGATATGAATAAAAAGACCATACAAAATGATCCATTACAGTTTCCAAATGGGCCAATCACAAGATCAAGAGTCAAGAAGTTTGAGGAAGCTCTTATGGGCTGATTCAAGAATTGTGGACTAATCATGAAGACATCAAGTCCAAATCAAATTCTAATCAGAATTTAGTCAATTACATCAATGCAAGGGAGGATGAGTGGAATTATTAGCATCAAAACAATAAAAGCTTAGTGGAGTTGATATTATCAATGTAATAATAATTTAGTGGGTTTATTTTGTCTTTTCCCCAAATGATGTGTTTTTTTCCAAGTGACGTGTCTTTTCCCAAGTGATGTGTCTTTTTCCCAAGTGTTGTGCCTTTTTCCCAAGTGATGTGTCTTTTCCCCAAGTGACGTGTCTTGTCCCAAGTGTTGTGTATTTTACCCAAGTGATGTGTCTTTTCCTATTCTTGGAGAGATGTTCCAAGATAGACTTTTAGTATAAATAGGAGGGATTAAGGCCTTTTGTAAACAGATTTTGAAGTTATAATATAACAGAGAGGTTTCTTCTCTTTGGTTATTATCTATAACTCTGGACTTATCAATAAGCTTATTCTTGTGACGTTCAAAACAGACTTATCACTCACTTTCTTCTTTCTTGAGTGTGGCATCTTTATCCTTCTTTATACCTTTGGATCTTATCTTCCATAGATAACGGGTCAATGTTCTTTATTTCTTGTTTAAATTCCTGATTATAGAAATGATCCTAACTAAATTGGTCTTGGGTGTCACTATTATTGGTGAGGTTCATTTCAGCTAATATCAACATTGATGGTGTTGTACAGTGGCGAAGCCAGCCCATTCATTGAGCTAGGGCCAACAAAAATTTAGGTAGAGCTTACTACTAAATTTTATCCAAAAACTTAGCCACGATTATTTAGCCATGTTAAAATTATGGCTAATTTTCAAATTTTAGCCCAGGCGAATATCCCACCCTGCCCCTAAGTGGCTTCGCCACTGGGGTTGTACTTATTACGTAGGCTTGGACAATAGAGTAAAGTGGTTAAAGGACTTGAAATTGGGAGGATTATCAGTAACTAGCCTTATATTTATATACTGTACGATAATATTTTTATACTAAATATTTGATCCAGTAATTTGTTGTTGCCTATAAGTTTAACTCATTAATTTTTATAGTAAAGAATGTCTGACTGGATATTAACATACATTTAGATTTAAGATTGAAAAAAAATTAAGGAGAATATGAAATGAAAATAAGTAATATTATAAAACTCATAAAATATAATTTATTTTAATGTTTAATTATTTTTTAGGCGGGTCAACCCATCATAAAACGGCGGATTGGACTTTTTAACCCATATTTAAGAGATGGGGTGAGACAGACCAACCCGTTTTTGGGAGGTTGGTGGTGAGTCAGAGCAAACAATCTATTTTTGTCACGTCTAAATTCCAAACGGGACATAGACAAAACAATTGAGGGACAAATTCTTTATCGTTCCCGAAGGAGTAAGTTATATTTAATTTTAAGTTTTGATTGATATTTCTGAATAAATTCTGTAATTTTAAATGATTGCATTTGAATTAATTTCCCAACTCCACTATTGCATTTTAAATTAATTCTATGTATTTAGAACTGTTTTTTTTTTGTGTTTTTTATTTTAAGAAAACTTCTTTTTTAATTAAAAAATTATTTTAAAGTTTTAGAACAATTAGGTTTTTTTAAATCAAGAACAAAAATCGAATGAATCCTAATAGCTATGTTATAAAATTACTATTTTTAAAGTTTAAACAAATGGATCTTAATATTATTATGTAATACTAAATTTTTTTCTAGTTTGACAGTATATGTGGAAAACAGAAAACGAGATTTAAAAGGTGTGTTTTATTCTAAAAGATTTATTTAAAAGACATTAGGTTTAAAGAAAAACAAATGAATCTGGAGGTAACACATGACATAAAACTGTAAAAAACAAGAATGACATAAAGACTGCATATAATAATAATAATAATAATAATTATTATTATTATTAACTTGAGGAGTCACTAAATCTTTTCTTCGTCATCATCGGAAACATTCTGCGTTTAACAAGATTTTGCAAAATGTTGAGTGTCTTTTCCTATTTGTCGCTAATAGCAAATTTTGAGTTGAAAGGACATCTAGCTAGCACATGGGAATGAAGAAAGACATACAGATACGGTTGAAGCAGAATTCGTGTTTGTGTTTTGTGGTAGAAATAGAATACAACAAATGGCATGTGTTTTCATCAAAATAAAATAAAATAAATGAAATATGTGGACCATTCCACAACTCACACATTAAACCTGATTGATCAACCAACAAATTTTGTTGGTGATGGTGAAGAGATTTAGTTGCCCCATAAATTTTGTGACCCAAAAATTTTGGAGTTATTTACCACATAATTGTACTAAAGGGAAGGAAAGAAAAGTTATGCAATGATGACTTGGTGTCCTTAACCTACTCCAAGCAATGTACAAAGTCATAACAAGTCCAAGGAGCCATATACAAATCTTGAGCCAATGAAATGGTCTCTTAGTGCTATTAATGTAGCAGTTGGCTCAATCCCCTCGTGTGGTCACGTTCCTGTAGGTATATCATCAGAAACGCGGAAGCGCATCGAACCGACACGACGAGGGAAAAGATTAACCTTCATCGTTTTGATTACCTGGAAGGGCGTAGTTGTGTGACCACGAACAATAGTTGTTCCCTCTATGATCGATCTTCCAGACTATCTCTCGAGGAGGATGAGATGGTTGTGTGGGCAACCGTTCAGATGATGAACGTCTGCCTCTTGGGTTTGTTTCTAATGATCTGTTCACCTTAGAGGCACAAGAGGAGAAAACTGTGAATATATACTTTAGGTCTTAGACATAACTCAACCCTAAGCCTCATGGGCTCAAGTGTCACTGAAGCCCAATAGGACTTTAGTGACCAAAAGAGCATATATCCAACAATCTCCCACTTGCTCTTTAATATACAAACTTGAGTTCGTAAACCCAAGACCATGTAGCCCATAAGCTATCATCATCTGATAATATACCTCATCCCTTGTCTCGAGCTAGCCTGGGGACCTACCATTTGTCATTGATCAAGGCTCCTGACAATCTTCACAAGATTATCTAATTCAGTGCTACTCCACTAAAAACCCGAACGTGAACTCCAAGAATAATGACATTTATAACATTAATATGCATTGCCCCTTTATAGAATGTCTATAATTCATTGATTAGTTTTCTGTAACTCAATCAATTATTTATTCCCTTGACTTTGATAATTTCTCTAATGGATTACATGCACTGGCCAGTGTCTTTAATATCCAAGTACCGAAATATATCAAGGGGACATTTCCTATAAATTCCTTGTTGTTTATCTCATAAATACTGATAATCAAACAATCTCACTCCCAAAACACCGAGTTATTGGCCGTCAAAAGATCAGACCTCACCCGTTGGTAAATCAAAGAATGAAGACTATTTAATTATTTATTTAAAATAAACACAGGATTAAGGGCAATTACATAACTATAGTTATCTGGAAATTTGATTCCTTATGACAGAAAGAACAACCTTAATCAAATCTCTCCTTGATCCCTTCAATGTAAGTATTAACTCACACCAATATTTTATAATGATTCGGACAAAATCATCTCATAAAACATTGCAGCCTAAATAAAGTGCCCAACTTAATTTAATAGCTGTGAACCTATTCATCAATTGTGAGAACTTATGACCATGTCCTCCATGAACGTATCCATATGGTCATATACTCCACAATTGATCAGGACCTTAGAGTTTGTAAATAGTGTGCCATACAAATGAAAAATACCTCATTTATAACATTCAGAAAAATAACAAAGCCATAATGTCTTGCTCGAAAAAGCACAAAATAACGAAGTGAAAAATTAACTCCTAAAGCTATAGCAAATCTGGAATCCTCCCAAGACCCATAGATGTAACATGCCTCTCGAACACACGTTCAGGCAAACTCTTAGTAAAAGGGTCAGCAAGGTTATCATCCGATGCTATCTTGGCAACCACTGTGTCTCCTCTCTCAATGATATCTCGGATCAAGTGGTACTTCCTCTCTATGTGCTTTTGCCTTTTGTGACACCTTGGTTCTTTGCACTGTGCTACTGCCCCACTGTTGTCACAGTAAAGTGTGATGGGACGACTAACACCTGGTATCACCTGAAGGTCCGTTAGGAACTTCTTTAACCATGCGGCTTCCTTTGCAGCCTCTGAAGCAGCTACATACTCAGCCTCTGTGGTAGAGTCAGCCACACATGATTGTTTGACACTCCTCCAACAAATGGCACCGCCATTAAGAGTGAACACATATCCTGAGGTGGACTTTCTTGAGTCAATATCTCCTTGGAAATCTGAGTCCGTATAACCAACGGTTTCAAGACTCCCACTAGAATAGACCAACATATAATCTCTCGTTCTCCGTAGGTACTTGAGTATATGTTTAACCGCTACCCAGTGTTCCTCTCCAGGATTGGATTGGTACCGGCTTACTACTCCCACTGCATAGCAGATATCTGGTCTGGTGCAAAGCATAGCATACATGAGACTACCTACTGCCGAAGCATAAGGTATTCTACCCATGCGTTCTCTCTGCTCAGGAGTTTTAGGAGATTGCTCCTTAGAGAGATGAATACCATGCCTGAAAGGTAAAATTCCCTTCTTGGAATTCTCCATGCTGAACCTGGCAAGTATTTTGTCGATGTAATTAACCTGGGATAATGCCAAAACCCTATTCTTCCGGTCTCGCAAGAGTTTAATACCAAGAATATAATTGGCTTCCCCCAGATCTTTCATATCAAAATGCTTGCTCAGCCAGGTCTTTATGCCTAACAATACCTCTGTATCATTTCCGATAAGGAGTATATCATCCACATAAAGTACCAGAAAAGATACTGCATTACCTTGAATCCTTTTATACACACATGGTTCATCAGGACTTTTCTCAAAACCATAAGACTTAATGGCTTGATCAAACCTGATGTTCCATGATCTGGATGCTTGCTTAAGTCCATAAATGGACCTTTGCAACTTGCATACCATTTCTTCTTGCCCTTTGGCTATAAACCCTTTTGGTTGCTGCATATAGATTTCCTCTTCTAAATTTCCATTTAGAAAAGCAGTTTTGACATCCATTTGCCAAATCTCATAATCAAGATTTGCTGCAACAGATAAGAGAATCCGGATAGACTTGAGCATGGCAACCGGCGAAAAGGTTTCTTCATAATCCACACCTTCTATTTGGGTGTACCCTTTCGCCACCAATCTAGCTTTGAAGGTTTCAACCTTTCCGTCTAATCCTCTCTTTCTCTTGTAAATCCACTTACACCCAATGGGTCTTACCCCTTTTGGTGCATCTACAAGAGACCAAACTGAGTTAGAATACATAGAATCCATTTCACGACTCATAGCCTCAAGCCATTCCTGAGCATCAACATCTTCTAGTGCCTTGTCATAACTAGTGGGATCATCATCATTCTCAATGATGACATCCTGACTCGATTCACCCAAGAAGAGATATCTTGTTGGTTTACGAATCAATCTCCCACTACGACTGTGCTGCACTTGTTGCTGAGCATCTACAGGATGATTCAAGTCTGGTGGGTTAACAATTTGAGGAGGACCCTCATTTATTTCTGGATAAACCATTTCATGATTTTGTTCTTCTACAAGTGGTAACTCCACTTGTTGATTATCATGCTGAACTTCTGGTTCTGTCTCTGGTTCCTGCGTATGTTCAACTACAGGCATATTTTCCCCTCTTTGAACAAATACAGGAATAAAAGCTGGAACCCCTTGAGGTTGAGGCGAAACTTGATCCGAGTCTAGCTCATCAAGTATAACCGTACTCCTCGGCTTGTGATTTTCCATATAGTCCTCCTCTAAGAAAGTCGCATGTGTACTCACTAAAACCTTCTTTTCTTTCGGACTATAAAATAACCAGCCTCTGGTTCCTTTAGGATAGCCTATAAACATGCACACTTCTGTACGAGAGTCCATCTTATTTGGCTTCTGTTGTAAGACATGTGTCGGAGCGCCCCAAATCCGAATATGGTTCAAGCTGGGCTTACACCCTTTCCATAATTCTATTGGAGTCTTTAGAACAGATTTTGATGGAGCCAAGTTCAAAAGGTACATAGCAGTTTCTAAGGCATATCCCCAGAATGAATCAGGCAAAGGTGAATAACTGAGCATCGATCTTGCCATCTCTAAAAGGGTTCTATTTCTCCTTTCAGCGACTCCATTCTGCTGGGGTGTCCCTGGAGAAGATAATTGTGAAACTATCCCCTCTTGGGTCAGGTAAGACCTGAACTCTCCAGATAGGTATTCACCCCCTCGATCAGACCGAAGAGTCTTAATTTGAACACCAAGATGTTTTTCTGCCTCAGCCTTGAACTCTTGGAATTTTCCAAAAGCTTCAGACTTATGACGCATCAGGTACACATGTCCAAATCTAGAGTAATCATCAGTGAATGTGATGAAATACTGATACCCGCCTCTGGCCTGGACATTTATTGGTCCACATACATCAGTATGCACCAATTCCAGCTGATGTGTGGCACGATTTCCCTTGGCCTTGAAAGATCTCTTAGTCATTTTACCCTCTAAACAAGATTCACATACTGGTATTGGTTCAAAGTTCAGGGATTTTAATATCCCACTTTTAACCAAACCGTGTATCCTGTTTGAGTTAATGTGACCCAACCTCAAATGCCAAAGATAAGTTTCATTGGAAACTTTCCTTTTCTTTGATGAGTTGATATCCTCAACATCTCTTAATTCAACATGATAAACTTCACAGGGTACAGGACTAAGGAAATAAAGACCATTAAACATTACGCCAGAACAAATAAAAGAAGACGAACTCCTTATTGAAACTGAGGAATTAAACTGAACTGTTAAACCATGTTTAATCAAACAACTAACAGAAATTAAATTCCTCTTAAAATCCGGAATAAATAAACAGTCTTCTAAAACCAAAGTTCTGCAATTATTAAAAGATAAAATAACTTGTCCCACTGCCAGTGCAGACACAAGCTCCCCATTTCCAAGCTTCAAAACTCTTTGTCCTTCGCTTAAAGGCAAGCTATGTTTGAACCACTGCAAAGAGTAACAAACATGGTTAGTGGCTCCTGAATCAATGATCCATTTATCATTGTAATTCTCCACTAAACAAGCCTCAATCACATGTAAATTACCCATACCTGGCTGATTCATGCGTGGGCAATTTTTCTTCCAATGCCCCTTTTGTCCGCACTTGAAGCACTTACCTTTCGGTTGCTTCATTGCAACTGGTTTGGCAACTGGAATACCTGATTTCTTCTTTTTCTTGTTCTTGTTCTTCCCCTTGGGTTTCCCCTTAGGTTTCACAGAACTTTCACCAGCATAAAATGCACTGCCCTGCTTGACTAGAGACTGTTCAGCACTCTCAAGCTCGTGCATCAGTTGAGTAAGATTAAGATTCATCTTATTCATATTATAATTCATCTTGAATTGAGTGAAGTATTCAGGCAATGATTGCAAGAGAAGGTCAACTTTTACTTCTTGTTCAAACTTGACCCCATGATCCTCAGCCTTCTTGAAGTTTGCAATCATTGACAAACAATGATCCCGCACACTTCCTCCAGACATTACTGTCTTAGTGACAGCATTCAGCGCAATCTGCCTAGCAGAGCTGCTGGACGTAGCAAACATGCCATCAAGAGTCTGGAGCATAGCTGCTCCACTCTCAACCATGTTTACCTGCTCCTGAAGGTGATTGGCAAGACTGGCTAAAATGTAACAGCGAACTGCCACATTTGCCTTCTCCCATTTCTCCTTCTCCTGCTGAAATTGGGCCTTTGTTGCCTCAGGCGCATCTTCAGCAGGCTGCGCCGGTATAGGGGTGGTCAGAACAAAATTGAGCTTTTCATATTGAAGAACAATATCCAGATTTGTTTTCCATTGTTTGTAGTTTGTACCATCCATTGGTTTTTGACTCAAAATAGTAGCTAAAGGATTGAATGAAGACATTTTTCTGAAAATAAAATTACACACATTATTTACAAACTCGAAAAGAAAACAACAAACAGATATGGCGCTAGTAGATTCTAATAACTACTATTCGTTTATTGTTTAACAATCCATTAGCTATCTTTACAAGGCTTACGATGGGCAAGATACTTGTAAAACTAATATTGTTATTTTGGGCCTTCAGTTCCATTGTCAGAGCCTCGATGGGAGGGTTAACAATTTTATTAAAGTTGAATGTATTTAACCATTGTTTATTGTCAAAATTATCTTTAGTATCTAAGTGTTGCCGACGATGGGCCGTACAAAACTTTACCAAAATTTTGAAGATATTAAGGTTTAATCTAGCGAAATCTGATTATCCTTATCCGATGGGGCTTCAGCGATAATCATTTCACTAATAAACCCACAATTGGAGCCCGTAGGTTTTATAATTAAATATTTAATTTAAAACCTTCACCCATTCAATATTTTAAAAATTAGAATTTTTAATTTCCAAGAAATGTTTAATTCAAAAAAAAATTTGTTTGATTTCAGAAATCCGGTCACTTTGCGTCAACACGTGTTACTCCATGACCATTTCAGAAAACCCACAAAAATTTATTTTCTCAAAAAACAATTTTCTCTTAGGAAATTAACTGGATTATTTATCTAGATTTTAAATCCATAATTAATTAATCCAATGGACAACCTAAATAATCACGCATACTAACTATCATACTAGTCGATTCAAGACATAATAGCTACTATGCAGTAATGACATGTGATCATGCAACAATATGGCATCTTCCTATTCTATATGACATGTTATTTTATACATCATGTTTAATCGCACATATAATTCATACCATTCAATTAAAACATTAAATAATAAATAAATAACTTTAATCCATGGCTTTCCTATAATAATCAATAAATAAATAAAATTACAACTTTGAAATTCCTTTTCCGTCCAGCCCCTAGTATCTGTCTCAAGCCCCTTTAGGGTATCTATGGGCCCACAAGCCCAAAGACCCAATCCTTTGCTAGAAACCCTAGGAGACAAAAAAAAAGGAACCCTAGCCAACTGTTTTGCCGCGCCGTCAGCCGAAGTCATCTCAACACGAAAATCCAGGGGAAGGACCACCACGGGGAGACGAGAACACGGTCACCGGAACCACCCAAAAAGGGTGTGGCACGCGCCCCCACGCTCCGTATCTCTCCCGGAGAGTGAAGCCCACTCTCAGCCACTTGAGGTGGCGCGTGGCGGCGCGTGGAGGATCTAACGGCGGCGATCCACCCGTAATTGTGATCGTCTTTTCGTCCTCTTTCCAACCATATATGGATCGTCCAATTCCGAGGTCCAGAGGTCCACGAAAAGTCTCGGACAGTGTTGAATCCTCATGTTCTTCGCAGTTTCTTGATCTCCAATTTTTACAGAAATTCGAAAAATACATAGAAATTCCAAAAAAAAAAAAAAAACAAAAAACAGCAAGGAGGAAACCTAATCATATGGGATTAGCCTCCTTGTTACAAATCAAGAAATACACGAGAGAATCTAACCATGGATTAAAGCGATTAACCGATTAAAATTAAAAGCAATATCGAATAAGAATTATAAACGAATGATCACCATGAAATAAATAACAAATATAGAAAAAGATGCCATATTTTCAAAAAATAATTTTCAAAAACAATCACATGAATTTATTTCAAAACTGGTTCTTTTCCTCATCGCGATCCGGCTCTGATACCAATTGTAGGTATATCATCAGAAACGCGGAAGCGCATCGAACCGACACGACGAGGGAAAAGATTAACCTTCATCGTTTTGATTACCTGGAAGGGCGTAGTTGTGTGACCACGAACAATAGTTGTTCCCTCTATGATCGATCTTCCAGACTATCTCTCGAGGAGGATGAGATGGTTGTGTGGGCAACCGTTCAGATGATGAACGTCTGCCTCTTGGGTTTGTTTCTAATGATCTGTTCACCTTAGAGGCACAAGAGGAGAAAACTGTGAATATATACTTTAGGTCTTAGACATAACTCAACCCTAAGCCTCATGGGCTCAAGTGTCACTGAAGCCCAATAGGACTTTAGTGACCAAAAGAGCATATATCCAACAGTTCCGTTGATTGAGGAAGTTACTGGGTTACATCCAAATCAAGCTTTTTCCAACACTAACCATTCAAAACATTGTAGAATGTTTAACTAGTTCAAAGATAATACGCTAACGGCATCTTATTATTTATGACAATAACAATTAACAAGTCATGACCGCTAGCATTTGAAACATACAAAATTTTACGTCATATATTCCATCAAAAGCAGGTTATAAAAACCGATCTGACCCAAGTCTATAGTTGATCCGGAAACTGGACCTCTGATCGTTTTTATGAAATTTTGGATACAATATTTGAAAAGTATTATTATTGGGATTTGAATCAGGTTATGTGAATGATAACACTTACTAATCAACCAGCTCTATTTATTATTTATAATGCTTTTAATTTTATATTTATTATATAATTAATTCAAATAGCTGAACCAATAATTCACATTGAACTGGCAATCCATTGACTCAGTTTCTTGACTGAATTGATAACGAATCCAAAATTAATTACACTGATAAAAAAATATTGGATCGAAAGAATGAGGAAGGTTATACTTACAACTTTTTTTTTTTGATAATATCTTACAACCATATCTTAGCACCGTTGTTTTCCGTCAATTAACAGTTATCATTTATTGTGAATTAATAATTAATTAATGAGTTTAATTTAAGAAAATCATAACCGTTGATTGGCGGAAATTAATGGTGTTAAGATATGGTTGTGAGAGGTTATAAAAAAAGGTTATACTTACAACTTTTTTTTTATAATATCTTACAACCATATCTTAGCACCGTTGGTTTCCGTCAATCAACGGTTATCATTTATTGTGAATTAATAATTAATTAATGAGTTTAATTTAAGAAAATCATAACCGTTGATTGGCGAAAATCAATGGTGTTAAGATATGGTTGTAAGAGGTTATAAAAAAAAGGTTGTAAGTATAACATTTCTCTGAAAGAATATAGGAGATTGTCATATTTAAAAAAAATTGATAAAACAAGGGGATTTGGTAATCTATATCAAACCTGAGTATTAAGATTTATTAGAAATCAAATTCAAGTTGTTTTAAAGAAATTGAATGCAAGGCCATTAACAAAATCACTCTGTTTTCATTTTCATGATTGATTTTCGTTTGTTTTTGTTTTGTTTTTGTTTTTTGTTTTAAGTTTGAACACTAATAAACTGATTGATGTTATATACCGCATACAGGTATTTCCGGAAATAAAGATAGCCTAGTTTTTGGGAAATTACGATTATTAAGATGAGATAGATTCTATTTACAAATTACACTAGGTAGTACATTTACTTATAATTTGTAAGAGTTTATAAATATAACCTTCCCTTATTAAGATATTTAAGAATATATAAATAGATAATTAATCTTAATAGGAGCAATTGGGAAGTGCGGTCAAGTCAATTACAACAATAAAAGCACGTTTATTTTTTTTCTTCTTCTTTTTCTTTTCCAAAGATATGAAATTTTCTAAAGAGCGGAGCTGTTCACAAACTTTACCCATTAAATATTTTTTTTTTTGATAACATTAAGGGGCGAAGCTCCTAAATATTCTTTTTTAATGTTAAAGTGAAATTGCTTTTTTAAATCTATCAATCCACATGTGTAATCCAACTTGTTAACTTCAAACGCGCAATTATAGATTAATCAACTCCAAATTCGCAGCAAATCCAAAAACTTTAAGAACTAAAAGTCCAAATAGTCAAAACAAAATCCCAAAAAGCACCCATCCCATATGTTCAATAATTTGATGGATGATAATACTGGTAGAGCCACCCTGGCCACCACAATGTTGAGCTAGCATAGCACTACAAAGAAAATGAAATCTCATAGTTCTCAACTTTCAAGTCCTTCCATTTCCACACATAATTTGACATCCAAAACAATCACACAGGGGACAAACAAATTGAGAATTCAATAAAAGATAGAAAAAAAAAAAAAATCAGAACAAGAATAAGGAGAGAAACTAGCCTCTTTTTTGTTATATGTACAAAGAGCAAAAATTATAAGCACCCTTTGTTTTCCCTCCAAATTACAAGAAAAAAGCTGAATAATCTAGCATGAAATCAAGAAGAAAGATTGACCCAATAGACCAATACTCTCCTTCATGAACTCCAAATACCTAAACTAAACTCAATTCATCTCAGGGATGCTCTGTAGTGCTGGCTTCCATGGTCTCTGAAGTGATTCATACCCACGACTATGGTTCATCAACTGTGACAAAACCTGCTCCACTCTCAACTCCCTCACGTCCACTTTGCTGAGCAACTCCTCCAGCTGCTTCTTCGTTATCTTTATCTTCACCTCCCTTATTGTTTTTGGAGTGGTGGCACCACCGTCTCTGGCTGCAAAATCACTCTTAGCTGCCTGAAAATCCCACTCATCGACGTCGTCGTCGGTGGTGTATTTGGTGGAGGATTGGTGCTTCAAGCAGTTTCCCATTTTTGGCTTTGCAAATATGGTTTTTCCTCTTTTGAGTGTGTTTTTGCAAAGAGAGAGAGAGGAGTTAATTGAGATGGGTGAGAGTTGGGTGATATATAGGAGAGAAAAGAGTAAGAAGGGGGTGTTGGAGAATCAGTCAAACGTAGTTAATTCCACCTAGGAAAGTGGGTGATACTTCTCCTACGTGGAAAGTAGTGAACAACCGGGGCCCACGGTGGATTTGGCGGCTCTTCTTGGCTTTTTCTTCTAATGAATCTATTAAGGATTTTATAAGAGTTATGTTGTAGGAAAAGTGATTGTGTAATGTTATAGAGATTCGTTTTGCGTGCCTTAATTTTTTATTTATATTTTTGTTTTAAAAAGTGTGGACCCCACAAAATGTTGTGAGTGTAGAAAAATTTGTTGTGTTATGTTAAAGGACAAAACGAAAACCCATCTATTAATTTTGTCCCAAAACTAAAGGGTAACCCTCTCTATTAAGGTCACAAGGGAAGCTAGTGGCGTACATATATCGATTGTTTGATTATATTGGATCAATTCACAACCTATTATCTTGTATGCTATCCTTGGGAATATATTTCTTAATTTCCAATTGGGGTGCAGCATGATACTCATTAAAATTTCTGTTTAAATGAGTGTAGCAACCTCGCGTTACATTTATTAAATAATTTTTTTAAGAAAAAATATGGTCCAAATTGTGTCACGTGGCACACTTTAGGAGTATCACTTCTTATAAATATATCACACCCTTTCTCACTCCTTTATTTTTTTCTCATTCTCCCACTCACCTGATTCTCTTGAACTCTTTTTTTAGTTAGTTTTTTTTTTTTTTTGGTATCCTCCTTTTTTAAGTTTTAATTATTGTAATTAATGTTCAAGTATTTATTATTTAACTAGGAATTAGTTGGTATTCATTCATTAATATTGTATAATAATTAGTGATTGGAGATTGATGATTACTTAGTGAATAGTAAGGAATTGGTGATTAATTCATGATTAATAATTAGTCATTAATATATGCAGTAGTTTGTAATTCATAATTAGTGACTAGATATTTAATTATTAAATATTATATTTGTGGTGTAATTTGAAAATTTTAGTAGTGATTAATAAATTATTAAGTGAAAGTTAATTATTAAATATTAAGTATTGCAAATTTGTTAGTAATTTATAAGTTTTATTTAATTATTAATTTCAGTAATTAGTGATTAGTACTTATTAATTAGAGAATAATGATGATTGATTTTAATTAAATATTAAATTATAATTTACAAATCAGTGATAATAATCATTTAATGATTTTGTTATGTGTGATCAATTTATTACTAATCATTAGTGATTTATAAGATAGGTTTAATTATTATTTTTAGTATTTAGTGATTAGTACTTAGTAATTATTGTAATTAGTAAATATTGATGATTAATTTATGAATAAATATTGAATTATTATTCATTAGTAATAACATCTGACAATCCATATATGAGAAATCTTTATTTTGATCCCCACGACCAAGCAGTATTAAGCATGCAACCCAAACACCGTTTAGAGGTTGTATGGAATGAGCTTACATATTACACGAACTTAACCGTTAGAAGTAGTAGATTAGCAGGGGACAATGAGCTTACGCTATTGTACCATACTTATGTCGTGCCAGTTTCCTAGGAGAAGCTCGGATTGGCCGTAAGGAGGTGTGTCATGGATTATGTATGGTGATTTTATAAAATATTTTATTGAAATATTAAAGATTTTTTAAACAATAACATTCTTTCTTTTTTAACTTAATAGTTATTTGTGTTATAAATTTTCCGTGAACAATATTAATTGATTAGTTTTGTGTTTTAAAATCAATCGGTTAATGAATATTCTAATTGTATTACTTTGACTAACATATTGACTATAGTGATCATATTGAGTTGGGCTTATGACATCTATTGGTATTGGTCTAATTGGGCAGCATTATAGGCTTTAGTGTGACCTTAATTTTTCGTGATGGATGGACCCAGTGGACACAAAACTCTTTTTAGGATATTTGGTTAGGTCCCCTCTCTAGCCTATTTATACTGGGTAAAGCCTTATAAGCCGTCATGCTTCCATTGCATTGAGGCTGCCATTTTCGAAATAGGTGATAGAGAAAAAGATCCTGGCATGTAGTTCCTTCTTTCCTCCATCTTTGTGATGATCTAACAAGGTACGCACAATCGCAACTTTAATTTCATATTGCTTAGGTATTTTATAATTATATATATGATCCTGGAAATTTAAATCTATCATTTAGTATCAGAGTCTTATGTATATGATTATAGAATCCATGATATTAAATGGAATCAAAGAATTTGGGGTTTATATATATATATATCAAGGTTGAAACTTTATGCATTAATTCATGAACTTGTTTACTTGAATTGAGAAACTTAGGGCTTTTATTCTATATGTCAGGATCCTCCCATTGATATATTATATGTGTGTCTTCATGGAATATTGAAGAAGAATTTCTATTCTCAAATTTTAGGGTTCATAAAAAAAATTCTATATATTATACATCTCTATTTTTTATAATTTGAAATAGTCAAAAACTCAACAATGGCATGAATTTGTTAATGCTAAAATTAATTGATTGACCTACACAATGCAACAAGATTAAATTTGGACAACAACAAAATAATTTATATATCATAAATCCCCCCTTTGGGCAGAGAATATAATATACAAATATTTTTCCATCACATAAAGATTTGAACAACAAGGAGAATTACATACAATTATAAAAATTCATCCCCTTTGGGCAATAATACCACATGCAATTTAAAAATAATTTATCTCCTTTGAGTAGATAAATACTTTTAAATTACATAATCTTATCAATAATTTCTTCATGCAATTTTCCAAATTATTATATGTAACAACCCTCTCTGGGCAGGTAATTAACATATAAAAATTCAATATAATAGACAACAACAATGCCCAACAACATGAAACACTTAACAATATATGTGTTTCTAACAACATGAAACACTTCACAACATGTGTTTCCAAAAATCATATTGCATTGTCAATCCAACAAATTTTGCCAAAAAAAAAATCCAGCATTTAACATTAAAGTATAAGACAAAAAATACTAATTATGCTTAAGTAGGAGAAAATTAAATATAATTGTCTAAAATTTATCTCCTTTGAGCAGATAAATTTTATAAATTACATATCTCCATAATTTCAACATAAAGACATCACATGTAATTTTCAAAAATTTATCACACAAGAATTTTTATTATATTTACATGATGAATTACAACTAATGTCACACCATTTATGTGATCCAAAGACTCTTAATATATAATTAAAATAATTAAGAGTACTGAGACTTATCTCTAATTAAATGAAATTATATGGATCATTTGACGTTAATTTCCAAACCCAAATTATTGCTTCAAACCATAGGCAATAACATCAAAATAGTCAATTATTTATCTCAAGATTGTATGTATAAGGAAACATTAATTAACACATACAATCAAATCATTATAATACATGATATACATGGTGCCCGGAGAAGGTTGAATGGGGATACCTCCTGGCAATGTACCAAAAAATAAAAAAATAAAAAACTTGCCTTTTTTTTTTGGTAAAAAAAGCTTACCTAATTTAATTCACATGGTGCATAAATATTAACCTTCAGTTATGGGTTCAGAATCTATTATACCCATTTATCTTCCTTTTGCCACATGCAATTAGGGGGTGTTTGGTATGAGTATTTTGATTGGAATGATGGGAAGTGGTGTTGGGTTTATTTTTTGACCATGTTTGGTATTAGGAAACATAACCCTGCCAAATGATTTCCCTACCATTTGAGTTTGTAACTACATACTGGAAAAAAAAATCCCTCCCTATCACATGGTATTTTCACCCCTCCCCTTTGAATTTGGATTCTGATTTTTACATTTTAGGACCAAAATGCTCTCTTGTTTCATGACTGACATATAATATTTTCAAAAATGATGGGTAATTTGGTAAATTCAATTTACATTCCTATCAATATTTTACAATCAACCAAACATAGCATCAGTCAAATTAACCCAACTTTTCCGGCAATATTTTGGGCTACCAAACACATTTTCGTTACTTTCCCGGGCAAAATATTTTCCTACTATATTCCTAGACCGGAAAAAAATATCTCTTGTACCAAATGCCCCCTTAATGCCAAATTATATAGTAATTGTACTCCCTTTTATTCAATAAAATGATCCAATAGCACCGCCAAATGTAGTAAATATTAACTCTTATAAGTTAAGCTATAATCAAAAACCTCAATTAATGTAAAATATGATTAATTACATTTAATCCATTGTCAGTCACAAGTCATGATGCAATACACTGCAATCAATGAGCCTAAAAACATTGCAACAATGTTTATGCAATGCCAAAAACCAATGACAGTGAACTAGTCATGAATGCGCCAATTAAATAAAATATTGATTAACCATATAGCCAAATAAAATATGAAACCAATTTCACTAAATCCAAAAATGTGAAATATGAAAACCCACTAAAAATCCCAAAAAAGACAAAATTTATTAATTATGAGACATACCCATCGAACCTATTTCACAAAACTATGCAAAGTCCAAATGATTTTCACTTATTTCACTAAAATCAAAATCAAATGTCCAATAATTTACAGGCCCAAATCAGATGTGAAATCTAAAGTTCAAAAAATAACATGTCAGCCAAAATGAATATTGAAACTTTAAAGATTAAAGCCTAACAACAATGCCAGTAGTAGGGATGTGCATGGGTCGAATCGAACCGGATTTTTTGAAAAACTGAACCAAATTGGTTTAAATGGTTCGGTTCGGAAGTGGTTCGGTTCGGTTCAGAAGTGGTTCGGTTCAGTTCAAAACTGGTTTGGTTCGGGAGCAGTTCGGTTCGGTTGGAAACAGTTCGGTTCGGTTCGGACTTAGGAGTGGGAGGACGAGTTTCTCCTGCAATACCCCGAGTTTAGGGACAATTATGTCTCTAATTTTGCGGACAACATTCTTAAAAGGTGGGGTGAATGTAAGAACCTGCACCGTTGAATTAGGAATTCAATTAATTTAATTATGAATTAAAAGATAAATTCTATAATTGACCATGAATAATTATGAGAGAGCTTAATTGATTATAGTAAGTGATTAATAATGTTGAAAGTCGTTTTTCTGACGAAAAGTGCAGATATCGGTTCTGCTTCACGGTATATGTAACACCCCGTGTTAACCCGGTTTGTTAACATGTCATCGTATTAAGCCACACTTAATTTAAAAATGCGGAATATCTTTTTCTTTTCAATTATGACGTCATTATACTTAGCCAAGTTGATTACTTAATCATTTTCATAAAAACATCGCCTGTATGTAAATTGCAAAAGACAACTAATTGAAATACCTCATAACATAGATAAGTGAGTATCTAAGTCACAGATCTACAACACGTAATCCGGACAGTATCCTGATACATTATTACAGCCCAAATCTGAATTAAGACATAACAAGTCAATGTGGCATGGACAATCCCCATGCTCACCAAATAGACAACATAATCAACAGAGTCTCCACAGAGTAATCCATAAAGTGAAGCTAAAAGCATAAAGCAGTAAGCAGTAACCAGCATCCAAGCATGAACAACAAATCAACATAAGCAGCATAAACAGGTATCAACTAAGCTCTGGCCTCCTGCCACTAGAGGTCTCAACTCCCGGGTTACCTGAATCTGAAAATGTGCCCCAAACGTGGGGTGAGATCTCTAAACAGAAATATCAATAAGACTAGGGGTCCTCAAGGATCTTCCACCCCAAGCTCACTTACATGTGCAATATAAGTTCCAAAAGCAGTTTAACAATATAAGTTCTCAAAACAGTGCAATGCAGTAGATAATCATGTCATGTGTGTTATAACTATTCTACTGATCAGAGAAGTGCAGGAATACATCTATTACCCACACCAGTACCAGCCCATGTTGTACCCGTCCACAGGACCACCCCATGGCCTTTTGTTTAGGCGAAACACCACATACATATCATAAGCAATTGCACTTAACAGCTCCATAGCATTTCATCAAAACCATACATGAAAACAACATCATGCATATAAACTATCCCCCCATGGGCCATGGTGGAACCAAACAATGGCTAAGCCGAGGACACGAAAGCTTACCTTGCAAGCTAGCTATCCAAGCCAAGAGTCCACACAAGCTCTAAGTCCAAACACAGCAGAATCACAATCTGTTTTGGACCAGCAATCATATCAACAACCATAGCTCATAAGCATATAACATAAAGACAACGCTTCTCTTTTACGTTTCATGTCTTAAGGCTTCTCACAAAGCCACAAGCCCTTAATCACTTGATTCTGACTTAGTTTAATCATTACAGAAGTCCCACTTCATCAAATTAGGGTCCACACACCCATAGCTCAGTTCTGTATGAACAGTACCTTTACTGTTCTCGAAAACCCAGAATATCTGGATATTTGTCGGGGCAATATCCGGATATCATATCCGGATATGCATATCGGGATATCTCAAGACCCATATCCGGATATCCATATTCAGATATTTCGCGACAGAATACAGATTCTGCATTTCGCGAGATATCACTTCCAAGGTTGGGTTTTTAACCCATTCCAACGTCCAAGCATCCAATTTTAGGCATATACAGGTTCATATAGGTGTTGGTTACTTGTTTATCTCATTAAATATGCAAAGACCTCACTTTTATCCATTAAAACTCATGATCAAAGGTGGTAAAGCTTACCTAATCTCAAAACAGAGGTACAAAGGCTTTTGGAGCTTACCAAACAGCTCCTCATGTTCTGACTTCACAAAGGTACGAAAATGGCACACCAAGGAGGGTCCTTTCTTCCCAAAGATTGCTTCTTGAAGCCACCCAAGCAAGGGACAAAGGCTCCTCCCCCACAAACAGAGAAATCAGCCCCCAAAACACTCCCAAACAGCACCCTCAACTCAGCATAAGCTGAACCTCAACCTCACAAGGCATTCACTCTAGTGTTTACAAGGTAAAAGAGGAAGAAATCGAGTGAAAGGTGACAACTTGGTGGTTTTACAAAGAGAGAAAGGCAAGAACAGGGAGGAGGCTGATCACAGCTCCAAAAACTCACGTAGAACTCAGATTATGGCCTAGGGTTCTGTGCATAAATTGTATATATAGGCCACTTAAGTCTTAATCGCACTGTATTAGCGCTAAATGCTACGCTTAGCATTTTAATCCCAAACTTTGAAATCTGAACCTACTCAATTTTCTAAGATTTGTCATATTTTTATTTTATTTTTCGCAGCACATTTCCGGTACGCGCTTTTCCATAGCTACTATCAGTTCCGGCACCAGTTCTCATTATTTTAACTTGAAACTCGTTTTACAAGTCCTTCATATTATTCTAGGAATATTCTCACACTTATTATAATTTTCCGGGATACTTCATCAGTACGCATTTATACCGAGTAGCAGAACCGGTATCTGCATTTTTCGTCAGAAAAACAACTTTCAGCATTGTTTATCACTTACCATATTTAATTAAGCCTTCTCATAATTATTAGGTTCAATTATGGAATTATTTCCTAATTTCACATAATTAATTAATTAACTTCCTTAATTAACGGTGCGGGTTCTTACAGTATATGTAAGAACATGCGCCGTTAATTTAGGAATTCAATTAAATAAATATGAGATTAATGAAATAATTTCATAATTGACCCTAATAATTATGAGAAGGCTTAAATAATTATGGTAAGTAATTAATAATGTTGAAAGTCGTTTTTCTGACGAAAAGTGCAGACACTGGTTCTGCCTCACGGTATAAATGCGTACCGATGAAGTATCCCAAAAAATTATGAAAAGTATGTATATGTCACTAGAATAATATATAGAACTAGTATAACAAGTTTGAAGTCAAAATAATGGGATTTAGTGTCAGAACTGATACCGACTATGTAAAAGCGCCTACCGGCAAAGTGCTGCGAAAAATAAAATAAAAATATGAAAAATCCTAGAAAAATGACTAGGTTCAGAATCCTAAGTTTGGGATTAAAATGCTAAGCGTAGCTATTAGCACTAATACAGAGCGATTAAGACTTAAGTGGACTATATAAAGGCATGACACACACTTCTTGGTCAGATTTTATTGCCTCCTACGTGAAGTTTTCTGAGGGAGTTGCTGCTACCTTCATCCATGGTCTTCCTTGCATGAGAAACTCTCCAAGTTACCTCTTTTTCCTTGATTTCTTCATCTTTAAACTAGTAGACACTTGAGAGCAACCTTGGTGAGGGGGAAAGGCTCCCCATATCTGTGTATACAGTTGCCGTGTTGTGAGTTGAGGGCTGTTCTTACCATTGAGTGACTGTTGAAGCCTTTTCTTGATAGTTGATACTCCAAGAAACCATCTTTGTGAAGAAATGAACCGTCTTGAGGCTCATTTTCGTGTACCCTTGGAGTCAGCACCTTGGAGCTGACTTGAGAGCTCCTAGAGCACCATTAATTTCTGCTTTGGAACCTAGGGTATGTTTTTGAACCTTTGATCATGAGTTTTATTGAGTAAAAGTGGAGTCTTAGCATGTTTAATGAGTTGTTTAAGTAACTAACATGATCACTGGTCTAAAGGGGCTTAAATATGCATGTTTTAACGTATCAAAGTGTTAAAAATGGAACCTTGGTTGGATATCTTCGTGAAAATGCAGAACTACATTCTGTCGCGAAATATCCGGATATGAATATCCGGATATGTCCCCGACAAATATCCGGATATTCTGAGAATTTTGAGACAGTAACGGTTCTGTTCTTACAGAATTGTATTATGGGTTTATAGACCCATGATTGGTTAAGTTGAACCTCTGTAATAATTAACTAAGTCAGAATCAAAGTGATTAAGGGCTTATGGCTTTGTGAGAAGCCTAAAGACATGAAACGTAAAAGGAAAGCATTGTCTTTATGTCATATGCTTGCAGACTATAATTGTTGATATGATTGCTGGTCAAAAATAGATTGTGATTCTACTGTTTGTGAACTTTGAGCTTGTGGACTCTTGACTTGGGATTGTTAGCTTGTGAGGTAAGCTTCTGGTCCTCGGATTGATCTGTTGCTTGTTCCACCGACCTCCATGGGAGGGTAGTTTATATGCATGTATGCCTTTATGAAAGATGAATATGCATTGATATATGCCTGAGATGTGTTAAATTAACTGTCGAGGTAACGTATAAAGGTGGAGTGGATTACTTACACAATCAGACTACGACTCTGGTGTGTAAGGCATGTAATATATGAAAGTGATGTGATTACTTATACAATCAGACCGCGACTCTGGTGTGTAAGGCATAAGACTGCGACTCTTATGTTTAGATAGGTTGCATACGTGTATAAACCCTATCTTGTTCCCTGGCCAATCGAACCGCATTTGCATACATCACATGATTAATGAGTTAAAGTCTTTGGCTCCTTGAGTAAGAGATATCTGTCATGATTTAAATGTCTTAATATGAGCATGCATTGTAATTACTATTTTCAAACTTATATTATACTTGAAAGTGAGCTTGGGGCGGAAGAGTTCTTGAGGACCCTTTTTCTTACTGAGATTTCTTTTTAGAGATCTCACCCCATGTCTGGGGCATATTTTCAGGTTCAGGTACCTCGGGGGCTGATACCTCGGGCGGCAGGAGGCCGGAGCTTAGTTGACTATTTATTGACTGTTTATGCTGATCTGCTTGGATGCTGATTTGTGCTTTATTGTCAGGCTATTATTATTTGAGCTGAGACTTCGTTGGGCCTTGTTGCCTTATTTGGTGAGCATGAGGATTGTCCATGCCACATTGACTATGCCTTATTTAGTTAGACTTGAGTTGTATAACTATTAGGATTATGTCCGGTCTACGTATTGTAGTTTCTGTGACTAGAAATACATTAATATTTGAGGTATTTCGGATAGTTGTTGAATTGCAATTTACATACAAGCAATCTTTTAAAAATGAATTAAGTAATCAACTTGGTAGTTGATAATGACGTCATAATTGAAAGAAAAAATTTTATTCCGCATTTTTAATTAAGCAACGCTTAATACGATGACATGATAACAAACCGGGTATACACGGGGTGTTACAATATAAGTGCGTGCCGATGAAGTATCCCGAAAAATTATAAAAAGTATGTATATATCACTAGAATAATATCTAGGACTAGTATAACAAGTTTGAAGTCAAAATAATGAGAACTGGCATAAGGACTGATACCGGCTACGTAAAAGCGCGTACCGACAAAGTGTGCGAAAATTATAATAAAAATATGATAAATCCTAGAAAAATGACTAGGTTCAGAATCCAAAGTTTGGGATTAAAATGATAAGCGGAGCTATGATTTCTAATACCGACGCTTAAAACTTAATTAGGCTATAAATACACACTTACACAGAACCCTATGCCATATTTTCTAATGCTACGTGAGGCTTCCTTGTTGCTGATCAGCCTCCACCATTCCATTGCCTCCCTCTCTTGAAAAATCACCAAGGAACCACCTTTTTTCTTTGGTTTTCTTCCTTAATCTTGTAAACACCTTGTAGTTTGTGTTGGGCGAGTGTGAGGCTCATGCTTCTGAGTGTGTTGCTGCTGTTGGTGATGGGTTGAGGGCTGACTCCATTGATAGTTGTGTGGAGGCCATTTCTTAGATACTTGTTGTCTCAAAAAGCCATTTTTGTAACAAAGAACCTAGCTTGGATAGCTATTTTCGTGGTCCTTGAAGTCAGAACCATGGGAGCTGCATAGAGAGCTCCAAGAGCATCCCTCTTTTCTGTTTTGAGCTTTGGGGTATGTCCTTGAACTTTGTTCATGAGTTTTCTTCGATAAAAGTTGAGTCTTGGCATGTAAAATGAGATGAGTAGGTAACCAACATAAACACTTGCTTAAATGAGTCTAAAAATGCATGCTTGGTCGTATGGAAATGTTAAAAATTGAACCTTGAAGGGATATCTTTGCAAAAATGCAAAACTGCATTCTGTCGCGAATTATCCGGATATTTGGTTGGTGATATCTGGATATGGATATCTGGATATTGGATCTGTGAATATCCGGATATTGATATCGGGATATGTCCCCGAGGAATATCGGGATATTCTGGGAAAAATCATATTTTGAGCTATTTTACCCAAGCAGAAGCGTGGGTTGGGTTTCTGGACCTTTAAATGATTGTTATGAACCTCTGGAATAATTTAATTAAGTCAGAACCAATAATATTGAAGGCTTATGGCTTTGAGAGAAGTCTACGGTCATTAAACGAAAAAAGAAACGTTGTCATTATGTCATAAACTATTAGGTTAAGAATGTTGATATGATTGCTGGTTTAAACAGACCGTGAGAATGCTGTTTGTGGACCGTGGACAGTTGTGGACCGTTGACTTGGGATTGATTGCTTGAGAGGTAAGCTTTTGTGTCCTCGGTTTTGCCCATATTTGGTTCCACCATACCTCATGGAGGGATGATTTATATGTATAGTGTGCTTTTAGGAAATGCTGATTTATTGAAATGCTATTGAGCTGTTAAGTGTAAATGCCTTATGATATGTATGTAGTGTTCCACCTAGACGGTAACCCTGAGTATGTAGCGTTATACAACATGGTGATTCTATGGGTGGGTACAAGTAGTGTAACACCCCGTATATATCCGGTAAAGTTATCATACTATCGTATTAAGCAGCGCTTAATTAAAAATGCGGAATATCTTTTTCTTTTCAATTATGATCTAATTATCATTACCAACTTGCTTATTAATCAATTAATAAAACATAAGTCCAAACACAGCAGATTCACAATCTGTTATGGACCAATACTATATCAATAACAATACGACACAAGCATATAAATTAAAGACAACGCCTTTCCTTACGTTTTACGTCTTAAGGTTCCATACCAAGTCATAAGTCCTTAATCACAACGATTCTGACTTAGTTCATTAATTACAGAAGTTTCACTTCATCAATCTAGGGTCCACAAACCCCCAATAGCCTACTGTACACACAGCACAGCCACTGTTCTTCGAAATCCCAGAATATCCGGATATTCCTCGGGACCATATCCGGATATCATATATTCGGATATCTCACTGGAAATATCCGGATATCACATATCCGGATATTCAGAATCCCATATCCGGATATCCAAATCCCATATTCGGATATCACATATCCGGATATTCATCGGGCAGATATCCGGATATTTAACGACAGAATGCATAAACTGCATTTCGTGAAGATATCCATCAAGGCTGGGTTTTTACCGATTTTAAGCACCTAAACATGCATTTCTAGGTGTGTTCAACATTACCCAACAACAAGTTATCATCTTTAAGCCTTTAGATGCATCAAGCTTTCATTTTTAAAGCATGGAACTCAAGTTCAAAGGTTGGTACACATACCCCAGCTCAAAACAGAAGAAGAGGTTGCTCTTTGGAGCTCACAATCAGCCCCTCAAGACTGACTCAACAAGGTGCACAAAAATGGATCAACAAGCTTGGACCTTTCAACACAAAGGAAGCTTCTTGGACCTCACAATGCCAAAACAAAGGCTCCCACAAACAACCAACTCAAGTCAGCCTCAAAACCTCACACACAACAGCTCTCTCAACTAAGAAAAGACCAGCAATGGAGTCCCAAAGCTAGCTCTCACCCTCACCAAGTGTTTCCCAAGTGAAAGTGTGAAGAAAATCAAGAAAGGAAGTGTCTTGGACCCAAAATGGAGAAGAAACCCCAAGGAGCAGCCAAGCTGATCATCCACCCTCACACACTCACGTTCAAATCTGTTTTCTAGGGCATTGTGCCCTTAGAAATGGGTATTTATAGTCACTTACCCGATTAACACACAATATTAACTTTAATTGCTACGCTTAGCATTTTAATCCCAAACTTTGGAATCTGAAACTACACATTTTTCCAAGAATTATCATATTTTTCTTATAATTTTCTGAGCACTTTTCCGCTACGCGCTTTTCCAAGCCAGTACCGGTTTCTAGCACCAATTCTCATTATTATAATTATTAAAGCCTCATAATAATTATTAGGGTCAATTATGGAATCATTTCCTATTTTCTCATAATTTATTAATTAAATTCCTTAATTAACGGTGCGGTTCTTACATTCACCCCACCATTTTAGAATTTTGACCTCAAAATCAGAAACATACCTGGTCGAAACTCGGGGTACTGCCGGAGAAGCTCGTCCTCACGCTCCCAAGTACACTCCTCAGGAGTCCTTCCGGTCCACTGCACCTTGACCATTGGAATGATCTTGCTCCTCAGCTGCTTCTCGCCACGATTGAGAATCTTTAGTGGTCCGACGGGAGTCTTTAGGTTCTCTCGAACCTCCACATCATCCGGTTGCACCACATGCGACAGATCTGCTATGTACCTCCGAAGCTGAGACACGTTAAACACGTCGTGGATGTTAGCCAGGTTCGGAGGCAACGCGAGCCGGTAGGCAACAGGTCCTACTCTACCAAGTATTTGGTATGGCCCAATAAACCGCGGGCTCAGCTTCCTCACTCCGAGTGCCCGTCCAACACCGGTGACAGGTGAAAGTCTCACAAACACGTGCTCACCCTCACTGAACTCCAGTGGACGATGCTTGACATCGTAGTAGCTTTTCTGACGATTTTGCGCTTGCTTCAACTTTTCCCTGATCATCTGGATCTGTAGGGTGTTATCTTGGACAAAGTCCAAGCCAAACAACTCACGATCCCCAACCTCAGACCAGCAGGTGGGTGTACGACACCTCCTACCATAGAGCGCCTCGTAGGGTGCCATTCCCAGGCTAGCATGGAAACTGTTGTTATACGAAAACTCCACCAATGGAAGGTACATATCCCATGCCGAGCCCTGCTCCAACGTGCAAGCCCGCAACATGTCCTCCAAGGTCTGGATAGTCCGCTCAGTCTGTCCATCAGTCTGAGGGTGATAGGCTGTACTCAGTCTCAACTGCGTACCAAAAGCTCCCTGCAGCGCCTCCCAGAACCGAGATGTGAACTTCGGGTCCCTATCACTAATGATACTCTCGGGCACCCCGTGAAGCCTCACGATCACGCGAACATATAGCTTGGCCAACTGCTCTGTAGTGAAGCTCACCTTCACTGGAAGAAAATGGGCAGACTTAGTCAATCTGTCCACAATGACCCATATCAAGTCACAGCCAACCTGAGTCTTCGGCAAACCCACAACGAAGTCCATGGAAATGCTCTCCCATTTCCACTCTGGAATCTCAAGAGGTTGAAGCTTACCAGACGGCTTCTGTTGTTCAATCTTCACCTTCTGGCAGATCAAACACTTGGACACATACACAGCTATGTCCTTCTTCATTCCTGGCCACCAGAAATTTCTCTTCAGATCTTGGTACATCTTTGTAGCACCAGGATGAACAGTAAACTGCCCCTTATGGCCTTCCGCCATAACCTCTTCGGTCAAGGGACCTCGAGGAATCACAATACGCTTCTGAAACAACAGAAGTCCATCCTCATTCCAAGACACACCGTCTTGGTTCTTCACGTAGTCGAGACACTCTCTCTGCACTTGCGCCTCTTGGATCTTCTCCATAAGCTCATTCCTGACTCTCACAGTCTCCATCTCGAGAAGTGAACCCCCAAACAAGGTGGTCACTTTCAGATCTCGAAACTTCTCTATGAGGTCAAAGTCACCCATCGTCAAACTGGATAGACTCACGGATTTTCGACTCAAAGCATCAGCTACCCCATTGGCCTTGCTAGGATGGTACTTCAACTCAAAGTCGTAGTCCTTCAGAAACTCCATCCATCTTCTCTGCCTCATGTTCAGCTCTTTCTGATCAAACAGATACTTCAAGCTCTTGTGATCACTGAACACCGCAAACTGTATGCCAAACAGGTAATGCCTCCAAATCTTGAAAGCAAACACAATCGCAACCAACTCCAAATCATGAGTCGGGTAGTTCTCCTCATGAGGTTTCAACTGCCTCGAAGCAAAAGCAACAGCTCTACCAGACTGCATCAACACACAGCCCAGCCCCTTTCCAGAAGCATCACAGTAAAGCTCAAACTGCTCGTTAGGATCAGGAAGGATCAACACAGGTGAAGAAGTCAATCTCTCCTTCAACTCCTGAAAGCACGCCTCACACTCGTGAGTCCACACAAATGGAGTCTCCTTTCGGGTAAGGCGAGTCAAAGGGAGAACCATCATGGAGAAACCCTTGATGAACCTCCGATAGTAACCTGCCAAACCTGAGAAGCTCCTCACCTCCGTAACTGTCTTGGGCCTCTCCCAATCCAACACGGCCTCAATCTTGTTGGGATCCACTGCAACTTCATCTGCTAAAATCATATGCCCCAGAAACTTGACTGATTTGAGCCAAAACTCAAACTTAGAAGGCTTAGCATAAAGCTTTTTCTCCTTCAGCACTTGCAGAACAATCCTCAGATGCTCCGCATGCTCCTCCTCAGTCTTGGAGTAGATCAGAATATCATCAATGAAGACAATCACAAATTGATCCAGATACGGCTGGAAAATCCTGTTCATGTAATCCATGAACACTGCCGGCGCATTTATGAGTCCAAAAGGAATCACCAAATACTCAAAGTGACCGTATCTCGAACGAAACGCGGTCTTAGGGACATCCTCCGACTTCACCCGAATCTGATGATATCCGGACCGGAGATCAATCTTGGAATACACACAAGCACCCCTGAGCTGATCCAACATATCATCAATCCGAGGAAGGGGATACTTGTTCTTGATTGTCACCTTGTTCAACTGCCTGTAGTCGGTGCACAATCGCATTGTCCCATCCTTCTTCTTCACAATGATAACCGGTGCTCCCCAAGGAGACACACTCGGTCTAATGAAATCTTTCGCCGAAAGATCCTCAATATGCTTCTTAAGCTCAGCCAACTCCGGTGGCGACATCCAATATGGAGTTAAAGAAATCGGCCTCACACCAGGCAACAAGTCAATGGAGAACTCTATCTCCCGCTGTGGCGGAAACTCAGGAATCTCCTCAGGAAACACCTCAAGGAACTCCCCCACCACAGGAATGCCAGTGATATCCTCCTGTGTCCCACTCACCAAACCTCCCAACATGACATAACCAAATGCCCCTGCTCTCAAGGCCTTCCTAGCCTGCAGCAATGAAATATATGGCGAGGAACTAGCTGTGGAATCACACGGAGACATCACCACGCGCTTTGCACAACAATCAATCAGTGCACAGTTTCTAGACAACCAATCCATGCCCAGAATAATCTCAAGGTTGGCCATCAGCAATCCTATCAGATCTACCGAGAACTCACGGCCATCCCACTGAAACGCTACATCGCGATGTACAGTGGTAGAATCACATATCTCTCCGGTGGCGGTAGTCACCCGCAGCGGTGGAGAAAGCACAGACATGGGCAACTCAAGCCCCAAAGCAATCGGGGTAGCAACAAACGAATGCGTAGCCCCGGAGTCAAACAATGCATCAACAGCAATACCACCAATAAACACAGTACCTCTAACAAGGTTCGGAGCGCGGTCCGACTGCTGCCTATCCAAGGTGTACACACGCCCAACAGAAGGTGGCACTGCAGGTGCCGAAGTAGAAGCCATCGGAACCATCTGCAAAGGAATTGCCTGAACAGCTGCAGCTCTCGCCGTCGACGACTGACAGTCTCTAGAGAAGTGGCCCTCCTTGCCACACTGGAAACAAACCAACTGCCCCGAAGCACAACGTCCCACATGCTCCTTTCCGCACCCCGCACATCTCGGAGTGGAAGGAGGCCTAACAAAACTCCCCTGCTGTGAAGCAGTCCTCTTGAACTGACCAGGCGCCTGCCTAGTAGCCAACTGTTTACCCTTGCTCTTCCCAGCAAACTTCTTGTCCTTCCAGGACGTAGAAACAGGAGTGGAACCAACAGTCCCCTTGGTCTCGTCGACCTTGGCCCTCTTGGCCTTTCGCTATGCAGACATCCTCAATGTCCTTACACTGCTGAACCAGTGTACCAAAGTCCCTCGAAGCAGCTCCAGCTAAATGCTCAGCAATCACCTCACTAAGTCCTCTACGAAACTTAGCAGCCAGAAACATCGGAGTAGGAGGAACCATCCGGAAGTGCGCAAACTTCACCAGGTCATTGAACTTGGCCAGGTACTCGTCAACAGTCATCGAGCCCTGAACCAATCTGTCAAACTCCTCCTGCTTTCTCTCCTGCGCATCATAGGTAAAGTATCTGCCCAAGAAACACTCCTCGAAGAATGTCCATGTCAAAACACGACCCTGCATCTCATAAGCATGAGAGGTGTTCGTCCACCACTCATGGGCATCCCCCTCCAGCATATAAGTCGAGAACATCAGCTTCTGCGGATCCGTACACTGCATGACCCGAAATTTCTTGTCCAGCGACTCCAGCCATCTAGCAGCAGCAATAGGATCCAAAGACCCTTCAAACACAGGTGGCTTATGCTTCCTGAAAGCATTCAGCCGGCGGTCTATCACATCACGATCCTCAGCAGGCTCTACAAGAGTCTCCCTCGTCTCAGCGACATGAGCAGCACTGCCAATGTGACTCAGGCTCTCATCCTGAACACTAGGTGGCGGCGGCGGCGGTGGCGGTGGTGCATGGCCTACAGCAGGACCAGACCTCATCTCCTCCAACATGACTCTCATCATCGTCATGTTCGCCATCCTGTTCGCCTCGAGGACATCCTCAGTGGTCCTCCGGTTCGCTTCACGAACCTCCTCTGCGGCTATCCGGTTCGCCTCGCGAACAACATCCATCATTGCCGCATTGGCCAATCTAGTGGCCTCCTGATCGGCTAACCTAGCCGCCTGCATCTAAGCCAATGCAGTCAGGATAGGATCGGGTTGATCCTCAGATGTCTCTCGTGTTCTCTTGGACCTTACCATGACTCTGCACAAGTTACACAAATTATGAGTTGATCAGGTCCACGCAATGTGATTACATATGCATTATCATAAAAAAATTCGACTGAGTAAACACACAAGAGAGACACAACCAAACATCCTAGCTATTGCAATACATACAGGCTTTTCCCTCGAACCATTGCTCTGATACCATAAATATAACACCCCATATATATCCGGTAATGTTATCATACTATCGTATTAAGCAGCGCTTAATTAAAAATGCGAAATATCTTTTTCTTTTCAATTATGATCTCATTATCATTACCAACTTGCTTATTAATCAATTAATAAAACATCGCCTGTATGTAATTGCAATAAAACAGCTATCAGAATAAACCTCATAACATAGATAATAAAAGTGTGGCTCTAGTCATGGAACTACAACAACGTAGACCAGACCATCTAACAGTTTATACAACTCCAAATCAAAAGCACTAACATAAAGTGTCATGGACAATCTCCATGCTCACTCAAATAAAGCAACACGCCCAACATCAGTCTCAACAACAACGTAAACATAAATAACGGAAAACATAAACAACATCCATAACCAGTCATGGCAGCAATACAGCATAATATCATCAACTAAGCTCTGGCCTCCTGCCGCCAGAGGCATCAGCCACCAAACTACCGGAACATGAAATAAGCATTCCCCAAACGTGGGGTGAGATCTCTAAACAAGAAATCTCAGTAATACAAGGGGTCCTCAAGGATCTTCCACCCCAAGCTCACTTACATGTGCAATATAAGTTTAAAAGCAGATATCATCATCAGTTCTAAAATAGTGCAATGCAGCAG
Source organism: Gastrolobium bilobum (assembly GCF_033153095.1). Taxonomy (NCBI): domain Eukaryota; kingdom Viridiplantae; phylum Streptophyta; class Magnoliopsida; order Fabales; family Fabaceae; genus Gastrolobium; species Gastrolobium bilobum. Next base: position 417 of record NW_026898057.1, on the reverse strand, counting down.
ATAATCATGTCATGTGTGTCAATTCTATTCTACTGTCCAGAGAAATGCAGGATTTACACACGCCAAATACCCACACTAGTGCAAGACGCTACTTGCATTCACCCCGGATCACCATATCGTATGACGCTACATACTCAGGCTTACCGTCAAGATGAAACAACACATGCATATTAAAAGCCATTACACATAGAGCTCAACAGCATTTCAAATATTCAAAGCATGTAACACAGCATGCATACAACCACACCCCCATGGGACATGGTGGAACCACAACATGGCTAAACTGAGGACACGAAAGCTTACCTTGCAAGCTAACACTCAAGGCCAAGAGTCCACAGCTCAAAGTCCAAACACAGCAGATTCACAATCTGTTATGGACCAATACTATATCAATAATAATGCGACACAAGCATATAA